>NW_027469500.1:0-120545 GCF_051020765.1 Lasioglossum baleicum | reverse complement strand
TCTACGACTTGACACTAGATTTTGTTATTCCTACATGAAAAAAGCTTTGCGTCTTCTAAAAAGTCTACTAATCTGTTTCTGTGAGCACTTAGCATGATACTCGATACTGCAGGTTAGGTTCTAGGACGGTAAGGTGTATGGGCAAAAGGTTTGACTTAATACCAACTAGCTATATTCTGCAACGGATTGACCCTTTTCCAGGCATAACTCTCGGAACCTCGAGTGTAGGGGAAGCTATTTTCTTAGGTGTGCGAGTGTCAAAGAAGTGTCTAACGTTTTGTAACGACTTGACTCCACACCTTATAATTTATAGATGAACCTAAGATGCCAATAACTAAAATGAATACTAATGTCTTTCTCTGAACACACAGTTATGCTCTCGTTACTGCTGGTTCGCTTCTCGATCGTAAGGCCTTGTGTGAAATGTTTGACCCTATAGCAATAAGTAACGAGCTACAACGGTTGAGATCAGTACTTAAATATTTTTACTGTAAAATAGTGTATAAGGCCAATACTGTACAGCAGTTCAGCTCCCGAAATACCTGGTTTGATTCTGAGAATTTCAGGACATGTGGATACATTGACTTATCCGATCGACCCTCTAAGAGGGCTGTAACGTTCTCGATCGGCTTTACCCTCATCCTTCTAACTCATACGTCGAATTAAGGTGCCCCACTCTATAGTACATAGTAATTTCTTTCTCTGAGCACGATGCTATACTGTCGATACAGCGTATTAGATATTCGCTGGGTAAGGTCTACACTAAAACGTTTGACTTATAGCAACTGGTAACGTTCTACAGCGGTTTGACAGTCTGCATTAGTATTCATGCCGTGAATTGAGTGATCTATTGCCAATACTTATAACCTGATTTAGTCCCGGAATGTCTGGTTTGACACTCCGAATCACAGGTTGGGTCCATTCCAAACAGAAGGCGGTAGCGTTCCCGAACCGTTTGACTGTCAATTTTCCTACTCATACATGAATATAGTGCTTCCGTCTGTGAAAATGTCTATTAATTTGGTTCCGTGAAAACTAAGATAGACACTCGCTGTAGCGAGATATGTTCTCGGAATGTAATTTATTGGATAAAAAGAATTACTTTATTTTAAATGATAATGTTGACCGGCGGTTTGACTGCAAGTATGATATACACGATCGATTGTCAGACCTTTCGAAAACGATATTACATTCCGTCAAATCGACCGGCTAAGACAATAGCTTCACCTATCCTGTGGCTGGGGCAGGTATACCAGCTATTCCGGAAGAAAATTCGCTGAACAGTATCGGCAATTGACACCTTAATTTACGGCCAAAATACTAACGTATACCGTCGGACCGTTTTTGAGCGCTGCCAATTGCTATGAAGACAAAGACTTTGCCGATGGCCTTATCTTCGGAGAAGCAAATCCCCCGTTTCGAGAGTATCACAACATGTTCAGGGATAGAAATTAGTCTTCATTTCAGTGACGAGACCCATCATTACATGTTCAAAATAGTAGATCGAGGGTCAAACTGTTCGAGAACGTTACCACCTTCTTTGAGAGACGAACAGCACAGGCAATAGCTTCACCTATCCTGTAATTCCAAGGATCAAAGCAGCTATACCGGTAGTGAATCCGCCATACAGTGTTGGTCTTAGGCTCCCTATATCACGGTATTGAAGCTAATATACACAGTCAAACCGTTGTAGACTGTTACGTGTTGGTATAGAGCCAAACATTTTACCGAAGGCCTTACCTTCCTGGAAGCTGTCCAGCCGAATAGAGGGTGTGGCTTCGTGTTCAGAAAAGCAAGCTATATGAATTTTAGTGGCAGGCACAATAATTTCATGTATTATTTAGATGATCGAGGGTCAAACCTTTCGAGAACATTACCACATGCTTCGGGAGACGAACGGCTACGTCCATAGCTTGACCTATTCCAATATTCTAAGAGTCAATCCATGTGTTCCTGGAGTAAATGCTACTAATTTGCTTCCATGAACACTGAGCAAGACACTTAGTGCAGCGGGTTGGGCTTCTCGGAACGTATGGTCTTCTGTAAAAAGTTTGACCCCATACGAATAGGAAACGTTCTACAAAGATTTGACGTGCGACTTTAATATTCAAACCATGAATTAGTATGTCTATTGCCAATACTTTGCCAGCGGAATTAATCCCGGAGAACCTGGATTTAATCTCGGAACCACGGGATATATTAACCTATTGACATAACTTTTCGAATCTCAAGGACGTTGGTAACGTTCTCGATCGGATTGTCCCTTGATTTTGTAATTCATACATGACACTGTGGTACCCATCGCTAAAATGTATACAAATGTGTTTCTCTCAGCACGAAGTTACAGTCCCGTTACGGAGGGTTTGCTTCTCGGCAGGCATGGCTTTCGGTAGAAAGTTTGACCCCATAACAATAGGAAACGTTCTGCAACAGTATGACGGTCTGCTTTAATATTCATACCGTGAATTATGGTGTCTATTGCCAGTGCTGTACAGTGCATTTAATTCTGTGGTACCTGGTTTGACTCTCGGAATCACAGGATAGGCGAACATATTGACTTAGCCGTTCGACTCGCAAAGATGTAGGTAACCATATCGAACAGTTTGACACTCGATCTTGTAATTCATACATGAAGTTATGGTGCCCGTCACTGAAATGAATACTAATATCTATGTCTGAACGCCAATTTATTCTCTCGAGATTGGTAACGCTATCGAACGGTTTGTCGAACTACTTTAATATCAAACCGCCATTTAAGCTGTGCATTGTCAATACTGTCAGCGGGTATACCCCCAGAATCCCTTAATTAACTTCGGGAATCATAGGATTGCAGGAGATGTTGTCCTAGCCGTATGACTCTCAGCAAAACTCAACAACGCTTTGACCCTGGACCTCCTAATTCGTGCATGACGTTATGGTGTCCGACATTGAAAAGTATAATAATTTGTTTCCCTGAGCACTGTGTCATACTCTCGAAGCAGCGGGTATGGTACTCGGAAGGTAAGGCCTTCTGTAAAATGTTTGACTCTATCTGAATAGGTATTTATCTACAACTGTTTGAACCTTTACGTCAGTATTTATGCTGTGAATTACGTGTGTTGCGAATACTGGATAGCGGATTAACTCTCGGTATCCCTCGTTTGACTCTCGATAGCGCAGGACATGTGAAGCTGTAGTCTTGTCCGTTCGACTTTTATAATAGGTGGTAACGTTCTCGAGATATTTGACGCTTGAACTTCTAAGCCATACACGATGAAAAGTTGCCTGCCACTGAAATGTATTCTAAACTGCATCTCTGAACTCGAAGTTATACACTCGATGCAGTGGGTGATGTTCCCGGAAAGGAATGCCTTCTGCAAAAATTTGACTCTATAGCAATAGGTAACGTTCAACAACGGTTTCCGTCTGTACATTAATATTCATGCCTTCAATGAAGGTGTCTATTTCCAATACTGTGCAGTGGAATTAATACGGAATACCTGTTCTGACTCTCCGTAACTCAGTATATGTGAAGCTATTCACTTACCTGATCGAATCTCAAAGAGAGAGGTAACGCACCCGAACTGTTCGACCCTCGTTCTACTAATTCATACATGAAATTAAGGTTTCGCCACTAAAATGTACGATAATTCGACACACTGTACACCACGATATACTCTTGATAGAGCGGGTTGGTTCCTCGGAGGGTGAGGCCATCAGTAACACCTTTGACTTTATACCAATTGGTATCGCTCTCATACGGCTTGTCGCTCTACGTTAATATTCATACTGAGAATTATGGCGTCTATTGCCATTACTGTTCTGCGGATTAACTCCTGGAATATCTGGTTTAGCTTTAGGAATCACAGGATTGGTGATGCGCTTGACACCGCCATTTGCTTCTCAAAGAAGGTGGTAGCGTTCCCGATACGTATGACAGTAGATTTTTCTATTCATACATGAATTTGGGGCATATTTATGCTAAAATATCTACCAATTTTATCCGTGAACATTAAGCAACACACACGGTGCAGCGTGTTAGGTTCTCGGAAGGTGAGGTAATAGGTAAAAAGGCCGACTATATAGCAATTGCTCAATTTCACCAGCAGTTAAAGTATGTACTTCAATTTTCATACCGCGAGATGAAATGTCTAATGTCAATACAATTCACCGGAGTTACTAATGGAATACATTGTTTGACTCTCGAAATCACAGGAGAGGTGATGCCAGTTACTTAGCTGTGCGTCGCCCAAAGGTGTTGTTGACGTCCTGGTACAGTTTGCCCCATGATCTTCTAATTCATACTTGAAATTATGGTTCCCGTAAAAAAACAATATACCAATTCGTTTCCCTGCACACGAAGTAGTTCTACTCTACTTTACTATTCATACCGTGAATTAAGGAGTCTATTGCCAATTCTGTACAACGCATTTACTGCCGGAATATCTGGTTCGCCTTTCGGAAGACAGGACATGTGAATATATTGACTTAGCTCTGCGATTCTTAAGGAAGGTGGTAACGTTCCTGATCGCTTTGAGTCTGGATGCTGATATTTATACACAAAAATGTGGTGTCTGTCCTCTAAATTGTCTACCAATTTGTTTTCGTGAACAATAAGCGAGGCACTCGCTACAGCGTGACAGGTTCTAGGAGGGTCGGTATTCAATAGAAAGAATGACAAAATACGTATTGGCAATATGTTCGCCGACGGTTTGAGTCTCCACTTTATTACTCGTACCGTGAATTATCGGGTCCATTGGAAATACTGCACTCTATATTCACTCCCGGAGTACGCGGTATGACCTTCGGCATCGCAGGATAGGGGTATCTATTTATTTAGCAGTTGGCCTCTCGTCGAAAGTGGTAACGTTCTCGCACGGTTAGGCTCTCGATCATCCTATTCATATATGAAAATAAGCTGCCTTTCTGCCAAATTGTCTACTAATTTGCTCCGGTGAAGACAGAGTAAGCCAATCGCTACAGCGGGAAGAGTTCTTAGATGGTAAAGACTTGGGTAAAAAGTTTGACTCTATGGCAATTCGTATCGATCTACAACGGTTTGCCTTTGCACATTGATATTTATGCCTTGTAGTAGGGTGTATAACGCCAATACCGTGCAGAGGATTTACTGTCGAAATACCTGGTTCGACTTTTGGTGTCACAGTATAGGTGAAGCTATTGGCTTAGCCGATCGATTCCCAAAGGAGGTGGTATCGTTTTCGAACGGTTTGACTGTCAATTTTCCTATTCATAAATGAATATAGTGCTTCCGACTGCGAAAATGTCTATTAATTTGGTTCCGCGAAAACTAAGATAGACACTGGCTGCAGCGGGATATGTTGGATATTGGATATTGGATAAAGAGAATTACTTTATTTTGAATGATAATGTTGACCGGCGGTTTGACTGCATGTATGAATTACACGATCGATTGTCAGACCTATCGAAAACGATATTACATTCCTCCAAATCGACCGGCTAAGACAGTAGATTCACCTATAGTGTGACTCCGCGATTCAAGCCAGGTATTCCGCGAGTAAGTCCGCTGAACAGTTTCGGCTGTAGACACCTAAATGCGCGGTATGAATAATTAAGTAGTCAGTCAAATCGAGGGGGATCGTTACGTTCTGCTATAGAGTCATGCTTCTTCACGAAAGCCTTAACTTCTGAGAAGCTAACATGCTGTATCCTGAGTATAAATACGTATTCAGAGAAGCTAGCTAATGTACATTTTAGTGACGAGCGTCTTAATGTCATGTATGAATTAGGAGAACGAGGTTCAAACCGTTCGAGAACGTTACGACCTTCTTTGTGAGATGAACGGCTAAGTCAACAGCTTCACCTATTCCATGATTCCAAGAATCAAACCACGTATTCCGGGAGAATATCCATTGTGCAGTATGGCATTAGTTACACTATTGCGCGGTATAAATACAAAGGATCATAGTCAAACCGTTGTAGAACGTTACGGATTTTTGTAGAGTGATACAATTTACCGAAGGATTTACGTTCCGAGGAGCTAACCCGCCGTATCGGCAATATAACTCCGTGTATAGTTAAGAAAATTAGTTTACATTTTAGTGACGGGCACATTCATTCCATGTATGAATACGAAGCTCGAGAGATTCAAACCATCGGAGATCGTTACCACTTTCTGTGAGAGACGAACGACTAAGAGAATAGCTTCACCTATCCTGTGATTGGGGGAGGTATACCAGGTACTCCGTCCGCAATTTCCGTGGCAAGTATTGGCAATATACACCATAATTCGCGGTATGAATGTTAAAATATTGTGTCAAATCGTTTGAAAGCGTTACAAATTGTTATAAAGTAAAACGTTTTACACCAGGCCCTACGATCTGCGAACCTCACCAGCTTCATCTACATATAACTTCGTCTTTAGAACTGGAAACTAGTCTTCATTTCAGTGACGGGCACCTTAACTTCATGTATGAATTAGAAGATCGGGGCCGAATCTACGCAAGAACGATGCAACCTTCAGTGAGAGACGAACTGCTATGTAAATAGTTTCACCTACCCAATTATTCCAATAGAAAAACAATGTATTCCGGAAGTCATTCCGCTGTACACTATTGGCAATGGACTCCCTAATTCACGGTTTTTATATTGAGCTACAGAGTCTAAGCCTTGCAGAACTGTACCTACTGGTATAATGTCAAAAATTTTATTGTAGATCTTACCCTCCGAGAACCTAATACGCTGCACCGTCAGTAAAACTTCGTGTCCAGAGAGACAAATTTGTATACATTTTATCACACGGAAGCCTTATTTTCGTGCATGAGTAGCACAATCGAAGGTCAAACCGTGCGAGTTCGTTACCATCTTCTTGAGAGTCGAACTGCCAGAACAGTTGTTTCACATATCGCCTGATTGCGATAGTCGGTCCAGGTACTCCTGAACATATCCGCTGAAAAGTATTGGGAAGAGACATCTTAATGCATGGTTTGAATATTAAAATAGAGCGTCATACCGTTTGCGAACGTTATAAATTTATGGACAGAAAAACGGTTTACCGGTTGCGTTAACTTCCAAGAACCTCACCCGCTTCATGAAGTGTATAACTTCGTGTTGAAAGAAAGAAACTAGTATCCGTTTCAGTGACGGGCATCTTAGCTACATGTCTGAATCAGAAGATCGAGTGTTTGACCGCCCGTGAACGTTACCACCTTCTTTGAGAGACGAACAGCACAGGCAATAGCTTCACGTATCCTGTGCTTCCGAGAATCAAACCAGCTATACCGGCAGTGAATCCGCCATACAGTGATGGCCTTAGGCACCCTATATCACCGAATTGAATTTAATATACACAGTCAAACCGTTGTAGACCGTTACCTGTTGGTATAGAGCCAAACACTTTACCGAAGGCCTTACCATCCTGGAAGCTGTCCAGCCGAATAGAGGGTGTGGCTTCTTGTTAAGAAAAGCAAGTTACATGAATTTTAGTGACAGGCACCATAATTTCATGTATTATTTCGAAGATCGAGTGTCAAACCGTTCGAGAAAGTTACAAATTTCTATGAGAGAAGAACGGCAAAGTCCATATCTTGACGTATTCCAACATTCTCGGAGTCAAACCATGTATTCACGACGTAAATGCTACTAATTTGCTGCCTTGAACACGGTGCAAGACACTTGGTGCAGCGGGTTGGGCTTCTCGGAATATATGGCCTTCGGTAAAAAGTTTGACGGCATGCGAATGGTTTATGACCTACAAAGATTTGACGTGCGACTTTAGTACTAGAGCCGTGAATTAATATGTATATTGCCAATACTTTTCAGCGGATTTAATCCTGGAGTGCCTGGTTCTTAGCTGGGAATGCCAGGATAGGTGAAGCTATTGGCGTAGCTGTGCGACTGTCAAATGAAGTAGTAATGCTCACAAGCACTTTGAACATCGATATTCTATTTCACACATGATCATATGACGCCGTCACTAAAGTTTATAGTAAAGTGTTTGTCTAACCATGAAGCTATACTCTGGAAACAGCGGATTAGCTTCTCGGAAGTTGAGGCTAGCGGTCAAAAGCGTGTCATCATACAAATACGTAACGTTCTACAACGGTTTGACACAGTACTTTAATATTCATACACTGTATTAAGGTGCCTTTGGCCAATACAGTTCAGCGGATATACTATGGCAATATCTGGTTGGCTTTTCAGAATCGCGGGATGGGTGAAGCTAATTGACTTAGTCGTTCTACTCTCACAGAACACGGTAACGTTCTGCAACAGTCTGCCTCCAGATCATCCATTTCAAACACGAAATTAAGTTGCCCCTCACATATATGTGTACTAATTTGCTCCTCTCAACAAGATGTTCTAATTTCGATACAGCGGGTCAGTTTCTAGGAAGGTAATGCGTTCGGTAGAAGGTTTGACTCTATAACAATAAGTAACGTTCTGCAACAGTATGACGGTCTGCTTTAAATTCATACCGTGAATTAAGGTGTCGTTACCAGTACTGTACATTGCATTTAACTCCGTTGACCAGGTTTGACTCCCGGAATCACGGGATAGGTGTATGTATTGACTTAGGCGTTCGTCGTTCAAAGAAGGTGGTAACGATCACCAACGGTTTGACACTCGATCTTCTAATTCATATATCAAAATAATGTATGCCTCTGCTATAATGTCTACTTATATGTTTCCATGAGTACTTAGCATGACTCTCGCTAAAGCGAGTAATGTTCGAGGGGGGTAACGTATTCGGTAAATGGAATGACACTATTCCAGTTGGTAATGTTCTACAACGATTTTGACGGCCTGCTTTAATATTCATAACGTGAAATGAGCTGTCTGTTGCGAATACTTATCAGCGGATTAGTCCCGGAACACCTGCTTTGTCCTTCGGTATCACAGAACTGAAGGAGCTATAGTCGTAGACGCTCGACACTCATAGATGTTGGTTTCGTTCCCGAAATCCAGGACCTTCGATCTTCTAATACATACATGAAGCTAAGGTGCCCGTCAGTGAAACGAATACTAATTTCTGTTTCTGCACATGAAGTTATAAACTCCATGAAGCGGTTGAGGTTCGCGGAAGGCGTGGTCTTCGTTAAAGCGTTTGACTTTATTAAAATTGATAACGATCACAAACGGTTTTACGATCTATTTCAATTTCCAAACTGTTAATTAAGGTGTCAGTTGTCAATTTTCTTCAGAGGACTTTCTCCGAATTACCTGAAATGACTCTCGGAGTCACAGGATATATGGATCCATTGACGAATCTCAATGATGCAGGTAATGTTCTCGATTGCATTGACCACCAGTGTTGATATTAATACACAAACATGTGTCGTTTGTCTCCTAAAATGTCTACTAATTTGTTTCTGTTAACATTAAGCAGGACAATCGCTACAGCAGGATTGGATTTCGGAAGTTTATGTATTCAAAAAAAGACTGACTCTATATGAAATGGCAATGGTCTCCGACGGTTAGTCTCCCTACATTAATATTAATACCGTGAAATAATGTATCAATTCCCATTACGTTTCAGCGGATTTACTTCGGTATTACCTGATTTCAACCTCAGAATCACAGCATAGGCGAAGCTCTTGACTCAGCAGTTAGACTCTCAAAGGAGGTGGTAGCGGTCCTGATCGTTTCACACTCAACCTTCTAATTCATACATGAAATTTAGAGGCCCGTCACTGAAATGGAGACTAATTTCTTTCCTTGAACGCGAAGTTATACACACGAATCGGCGAGTTTGCTTGCCCGAAGGTAAGGCCACCGGTAAAGTGTTTGACATTATAGCAATTGGTGTTGATATCAAGCGGCTTGACGCTCTACTTTACTATCCAACAGTGAATTAAGGCGTATATTGCCAATACTGTTCAGCGTATTTACTCCATGAACACCTGGTTTAGCTATAGAAATAAAAGGATGGGTGATGTTATTGAGTTTGTCGGTCAATTCCCGAAGACGGTGGTAGCGTTCCCGGTCGGTTTGACACTGAATCTTCCATTTCATACATTGAAAAAGTGCCCCGGCCAAAAACGTATACCAGCTTGTTCCTCTGAACACTTTGTCATACCCTCGATACAGCGGGTTGGGCTTGCGGATGGTAAGGTCATTAGTAAAGCGTTTGACGTAATAACAATTGGAAACGTTCTCATATTGTTTGACGCACAAGTGTAATATTAAAATCTTTTATCTGATGCGTTTATTGCCAATAGTGTACAGCGAATTGATTCCCGGAATACCTGGTTTGGCTTTCAGTATCCCCGGGCCGGTGAATCTATTGACTTAGCTCTGCGACTCTCAAGTAAGTTGGTAACGGTTTGACTCCCGATGTTCTAATTCATACATGAAGTTAAGATTTCCGCCTCTAAAATGTGCACTGTTTTGTTTCACTGAACACGCAGTTATACTCTCGATACAGCGGTTTAGGTTCTAGGAGGGTAAGGTCTTCGGTCAAATGTTAGACTTTATAACAATAGGTAATATGCTCAAACGGTTCACGCCCTATTGTAATATTCAAACCGTGAATTAAGATGTCCATTTTCAATAGTGTACAGCAGATTGCCGCCCTGAATACCAGGTTTCGCTGTCGGAATAACAGGATGGGTGGAGCTTTTTTCATAACAATTCGAATATCAAGGAGGGAGGTAACGTTCTCGAACTGCTTGACCCTCGATCTTCGAATTCATACATGAAGTCAGGCTGCACGTCACAGAGCAGAATAATAATTTCTTCCTCTGAACAGGCAGTTATACTCTCGAAACAGCGGGTCAGCATGTCGGAAGGCAAGGCCTACAATTAAGAGTTTGACACTCCACCAAAAGGAAACGTGCTACAACGGTTTGACTGTGTACTTTAATATCAATTCCGCGATGTAGTGTACCCAATGCCCATACTGAACAGCAGATTTGCTCGCGGAATACCTGATTTAACTCTCGGAATTTTAGGGTACGTGAAGCTATTGTCACAACCGTTCGATTCTCAAAGAGAGGGCGTGGTGACGTTCTCGAACGGTTTGGCCGTCGATTTTCGAATTCATTAATGAAATTGAGGTGCCCTTTGCTAAGATTAATAGTAATTTGTTCCACTCAACACGATGTTATACTCTCGATACAGTTCGTTAGATTCACGGCAGGTCAGGCCTTCGGTAAATGGTTTGACGCTATTCAACTTTGTAATGTTCTCAAATGGTTCGGCGTTCTACTTTAATATTCAAGGTATGAAGTAAGGTGTCTAAAGCCAATACTGTTCAGCAGATTTACTCCCGGAGTGCACATTTGACTTTCGGAATTATAAAATAGGTTGAGCTATTTGCTTCGCCGCTCCATACCCAAAGAAGGGGAAAAGATCTCAAAGGGTTTCACCCTCAATCTTTTAATTCATACATTATATTAAGGTGGCAGTCCCTAAAATGAATACTAATTTGCGTTTCTGAACACGTCGACATACTCTCGATACAGCCGAACTTGCTTTCGGTGTGTAAGGATTTCAGTAAAAAGTTTGACTTTATATCATTTGCTATCTTTCCCGAACGGATTAACGCTCTACTTTAATATTCAAACCGCGAATTAATTTGTCTATTGCCAATACTGTACATCGCATTTAAACCCGAAATACCTATTTTGACTGTCGGAATAACAGAATCGGTGAGGGTACTGACTTAGCTACGCGACTCTCAAAAAAGGCGATAACGTTCTCGAACTGATTGATTCGCGATCTCCTCAATCATTCATGAGATACAGGTGCCAGTCTCTAAAATGAATACAAATTTTCTACTATCAAAACGTAGATATACCTTCGATACACCTGGTTTTGTTCGCGGAAAATACGGTGTGCTGTATCAAGTTTGTCATCATACGAATTGGCAAAGTTCTACTACGATTTGCCGCCATATTTTAATTTTCATACCTTGAATTAAGGTTGCCTATTGCCAACACTGTTCAGCGGATTTTCTCCAAGAATTCCTGGTATGAATCTCGGAAACACATGATAAGTCATGCTATTGACAGAGGTGTTAGAATATCATAGAATTTGGAAATGGTCTCGAACGTTTTGACCCTCAGTTTTCTATGTCCTACACGAAATTAAGATGCCAACATGATAATGTATACCAATGTGATTCATTATCCACGAAGTTATACCTTCGATACGGCGGGTTAGCTTCACGGACGGTAAAACGATTGACTTTGTAGCAACTGATAAATATCTAAAACGGACTGACGCTGTATTTTCAGATGCAGAGCATGAAGTAAGGTGTCTGTTGCCAATACGCTTCAGCGAATTTACTCTCAGGTACCAGATATGTCTCTGGGATCCACAGGATAAATGGACCTATTGTCTTACGCTTTCGAGTCTCAAACATGTTGGCAACTTTCTCGAGCGGTTTGAACTAGGGTCATCTTATTCATAATGAAATTAAGGACCGCGTTACTAAATTGTTTTCTAGTTTGTTCTTTCAACACGAAGACATACTTCCGACGCGCCGGCTTAACTGCTCCGAAGATAAGGGTATCTGGAGAGATTTTATCTGAACACCAATGGGTAACGTTCTACAATGGTTTGACGGTCTGCTGTAATATGCAACCCGCGAATTAATGTGTCTTTTACCAATACTGTTCAGCGGATTTAAGCCCGGAATACCTGCACATACTCATGCTATCACAGGTTAGATGAAGTTATACCGAGGTCTTATAGTTGTATATCAACTGTATTGTTTCAGTTAATTCCGAATCCTTGATTTTGTACCATATACAATCTGTCGCAGTTTTTTATTTATTTATAAATACTGTAATTTACTGTTATTATATTTACGATCTTCTTCGCAATTTTCAATTGATATGTAAAAAAGTTGTATTTCTTAGTATATGTACCTTTGAAATTAGTTGAGTGTGCGTTTATGATATTATCTTGTTACAAATATTGCTATTTTATATGATTGTCCGTATAAGTACCTACGCTGTCGGGCTGGAGAAATCCTGTATTTGCGTTCGGTAGATCGGAGCGACACTAGGGCATGATCTACGTAAACTTCTTTAACCATGATATGGCACCGTATGCATCCTTTCGCTGTTTTCTATTTATTTCTACATAATGTAAATGACTGTAATGATATTTCCGCTTTTTTTCAAAACTATCAATTTCTAGTTTATAAAATTATATTCCCTAGTAAAAGTGTCATCGGAATTATATAAGTATATGATGATGACATTATTTTGTTACACTTATTGTTATTTCATCCGATT
Source organism: Lasioglossum baleicum (assembly GCF_051020765.1). NCBI lineage: Eukaryota > Metazoa > Arthropoda > Insecta > Hymenoptera > Halictidae > Lasioglossum > Lasioglossum baleicum. Next base: position 107,340 of record NW_027469500.1, on the reverse strand, counting down.
GTCTGTATACGTAGCTACGCTTCCGATACTACAATGCTGGAATTATTTTGTAGTTGCGTTCAACAGATCGGAAAGACACTACTGGATGGTCCTCGTTAATTTCATAACCAGGACATTGTGCCGTATGAATTTCATCCCAGCCATCCATTTATTACCACACACTGCAAATTACTTTTACGTTATCTTCGATTTGTTTCATAACTTGCAGTCCTGAATGTCAAAGACTTAATTTTTTAGGAAAAGTACCAATGGAATTAGTTGAGGTTACATTTATTGCAATATTCTGTTATGTTCTTTGTCATTTTATATAAATATCCTTATACGTACTTACGGCGCCGGAGATACACGACTGGAGCGGATCTGTAGGTGCGTTGGGAAGACAGGAGCGAAACTACTGTATGGTCCTGGTTGACTTCATTAACCATGATATTGTACTGTATGCATTTATCAGTAGCATAGTACTATTTATCTGTACATACTGTAATTAGCTGGTATGATATTTTCGACTTTATTTAAAATTTCTACAATTTCAGGAATTGTATTTTTTTAGGCGAAGCGTCCATGGAATTAGTTGCGTATACATTTATGACATTATTTTCTTAAAATTAATTTTATATTATGTGGCTGTCTGTATGGGTACTTAAGCTTCCGTAGCGACAGGCCTGGAGTGGTCTTGCAGTGCTTATGGCAGATCGGCGGGGCATACTGGAATGTCCTCGTTAATTTGTTTAAATTTAATTATGTACCGCTGTCATTTTTCCCCAGTTTCTCATGTATTTATACATACTGTAAATACCGGTTATGATAATTCCCATTTTTTATCAAAACTTCCAACTTTTTGTTTACATTATTGTATTTTTTAGGTCAAGTGCCATCGAGTTAGTAAAGTGAACGTTTATAATACTATTTTGTTAAATTCATTGTTATTTTATAGAATTGTCTGTATGCGTGTAAACGCTCCCGGAGAGTCGCGGCTGGAGTGGTCATATATTAGCGTCCGTCAGATATGGCCGCCAATGATGTGTGGTCATTGTTAATTTCTTTAACTTTGTATTGTACCGTATGCATTTTATCCCAGCCTTCCATTTATTAACACATACTGTAATTTACTGCCTTGATGTTTCCGACTTCTTTCGAAATTTCAATCTTTATTAAAAAAAATTGTATTTCTTAGTAAAAGTGTTCCTGGAATTAGGTAAGTTTTAGTTTATGACAATATTTTGTTAAGCTTGTTGTTATTTTATGTGATTGTCTGTATTCACACCTACGATTCCGGAGCGACAGGACTGTGATGGACATGAAGTTCCGTATGGTACATCGGAGCAACGCTAATGGATGGTCATCGTTAATTTCTGTAACCTTTAACTTGTACTATGTGCAGTTCCTCCCATGTTTGCTATTTATTTCTAGGTACTTTAATATATTGCCGTGATTTCTTCGATTTTGTATCAATTTTTATTTACTAATCGTAAAAATTGTATTTTTTTTTTAGAGAGCGCCTTTGGAATTCCTTGAGTGTACGTTTATGACCCTACCTTGTATAATCTGTTGTTACGTTGTGTGAATGTCTCTATACGTACCGACTATCCCGAAGCGACACGACTGGAGTGGGATAGTTGTTGGTTACGTTATATAGGATTGTCGGGATACCGTACTTGACCGTATGCATAGCAGCGCAGATGATCGCCACGATCGGAGTGTACTAGATGTTACGTACGGTACTTCGGAGCGACACTGCTGCACGGCGTTTGTTAATTTCATTACCCTTGGTTTTGTACCGTATGCACTTTCCCCATTGTCCTATTTATTTATGCTAGCTGTAGTATACCCTTATGATATTTTCGATTTCTGTCAAAGTTTTCAATTTTTAACTAACAAAATTTTTATTTCTTATGAAAAGTGTGTTTGGAATTAGTTCAGTGTACGCATACGACAATATTTTGATAAATTGATTTCTATTTCATATGATTATGTTTTACCTGTATTCTGTTGATGTCTGCATACTGTAATTTACTGTTATAATATCTTCAATTTTATTCAAAATTTTCAATTGTTGGTTTCAAAAATAGTGTTTATTAGTGAAAGTGTCTTTGGAAATAGTCGTGTGTACATTCATGCCAATATTATGATGAAACTTATTTTTATTTTACATAATTTTCTTTATACGTACATACGCTTATAGAGCGACACGCCTGTTATGGTCTTGCTGTTGCGTTCGGCGTGTGGGACCGACACTATAGTATTATCTTCGTTAATTTCTCTAACCTTGATATTGTGCCGAATACATTCTTTCGATATTCATTATTCGTTTCTACATTCAGCTATCTACTGTTATGATATTTTCGATTTTATTCAAATCCTCCAATTTTTTACTTCAGAAAATGTATTTTTCAGGTAAAGTGAAAATATCATAGCAGTAACTTACAGTATGTACAAATAAATGAAAAACTGGGAAAAAATTCATACTGCACAATATCAAGGTTAAAAACATTATCGAATACCATCCAGTAGTGTCGCTCCGATCAGCCGTACGCACCTGAAAGACCATTCCAGCCGTGTTACTCCGGAAATGTAAGTACATTTACAGAAAATCATATAAAAAAACAGCAAGTTTAACAGAATAATGTGATTAAAGTGCACTCAACTGAAAACGAACGCACTTATACTTAGAAATTCAATTTCTTAGAATGAAGACAGAAAATTTCGAAGGAAATCGAAAGTAACATAGCAGTAAATGACAGATTGCATAAACAAATTGAAAACAGGGGTAAACATGCATACGATAAAAAATGAAGGCTAATGAAGTTAACGTGGATCATCCAGCACTGTCCCTCCGATATGTCGAAAGCACCACCATGGTAACTCCATCCCTGTAGTATCGGAAGCGTAGGTACGTAGACAGGCCCTCGTATAACATAACAGTAAGTTTAACAAAATAATGTCATAAACGTACAGTCAACTGTTTGTAACGACTGTTTTACTAAGGTAAACAATATTATAAACTAAAAATTAATAATTATGAAGAGGATGGAAAATATCATAACAGTAAATTACAGTATGTATAAATAAATGGAAAACTGGGAAAAATTTCAGGCGGTACGAAATCAAGGATAATGAAATTAACGAAGATCATCCAGTAGTGCAACTCCGAACTGCCGTACGCAGATGCCAGGCATAGCCAGCGCTGCGGTCCTGACCGCGTACGTATGTATAGAGACAATCGTAGGAAACAACAAAGAAATTGACAAAATATAGTCATAATCGCACACTGAACAATTTCCAAAGGCAGTCCTGCTAAGAGATACAGGTTCATAAAATAAAAATAAAAAGTCATGACAAAGAAATCGCAATTACCGTGTTACTAAATTACAGTATTTGTAAGTAAATAGAAAGCTGCGAAAGAATGCATACGGAAATTAGTGTGGTTAATGAAATGAACAAAGACAATCCAATTTCGCCGCTCCGTTGTGTCGTACGCAACTTCATGTATGAAGAAGAAGATCGAAAGATACACCGTTCGACAACGATACCACCTTCATTGGGAGTCGCACTGCAAAGGCAATAGATTCACATATCCTGTGATTCCGAGATGCAAACATGTCGTTACGGGAGTAAATCCGCTGAATTACAAAGGCAATTGACACCATAATTCACGGTATGTTCATTAAAGTAGCGAGTCAAACTGTCGGAGATCATTATGAATTGGTATAGAGTCACTCTTTTTACCGAAGGCCGTACCTTTCCGAGAAGCTATCCCGCTGTAATGACAGTATGACTTCGTATATATAGAAGAAAATTAGTTTACATTTTAGTTACGGGACCCTTTATTTAATGCATGAATGAGAAAATCGGGTGTCAAACCTTTCGGGAACGTTATCACCTTCTAGGAGAGACGAACGAGTATGTCAATAGCTTCACATATCCTGTGATTCCAAGAGTCATACCAGGTATTCCAGGAGTAAATCCGCCGAGAGTTACTGGCAAGAGGCACCTTAAGTCACAGTATAAATATTAAGGTACTGAGTCCAGCCGCTGTTGAATGATACTTATTCGTATATAGTCAAACTTTGACCGAACGACTTGCCTTCCTAGGAATCATCCCGCTCTATAGAGAGTATTACGATGTATGCAGGGAAACAAATTAGTATACATCCTAGTGTAGCGCACCTTAATTTCATGTATGACTTTGAAGATCGAGGGTCAAACCTCGAGAACGATACCACGTTCTATGAGTGTCGAACGGCTACGGAAATAACTTCACACATCCTTTGATTCCGAGTGTCATATCAAGAAATACGGGATCAAATCCGCTAAAGAATATTGCCAATTGACACCATAATTCACGGTATGAATATTAATGAAGGGAGTAATAGAGTCGCAGGACATTGCCAATTCGAATAAAGTCATTCCTATTACCGAATATACTACCTTCCGAGAATCTGCTCCAAGGGTCCTGCTTAATGTTCATTGATACAAATTAGTAGATATTTTAGCGGCCGGACACCACATATTTGTGTAAAAATATCGGCACTGATAGTCAAAGTGTTCGAGAACGTTACCACCTTCTTTGTGTTTCGTACGGCTTTGTTATATGCTTCACATATCCAGTGATTCCGAATGTCAAACCAGATAATCCGGAACTAAATGCGCTGCACGGTATTGTCAAGAGACTCCTTCGATCACGGCTTGAATATTATAGTAGTGCGTCGGACCGTTTGAGTCCGTTACCGATTGGTATAAAGTAAGAACGTTTTACCGAAGGCCCTATCCTCCGCGAACCTTACCGGCTTCATCAAGGGTGTATCCTCGTGTACAGAGAAAGGGATTAGTCTTCATTTCAGTGACGGGCACGTTAGCTTCATGTATGAACTTGAAGATCGGGTATCAAACCTGTCGAGACCGTTACCACCTTCTACAAAAGTCGAAAGGCTCAATGAATAGCTTCAACTATTCTGCGATTCCGTAAGTCAATCCAGATTTCCCAGTCGTAAATTCACTGAATAGTATTGGCAATAAACACTTTAATTACCGGTTTGAGTATCAAAGCATGTCGTCATGCCGTTGCAGAACATTACTTATTGGTGTAGAATCAAACTTCTTACGGAAAGCTTTACATTCGGAGAACCAAACCTCTGTATCGGGAGTTTATATTCATTTTCCAGAGATACTCATTTGTACACATTTTAGTGACTAGCACCATAATTTCATGCATGAATTAGAAGGTCGATAGTCAATCCTTTCGGGAAAGTTACCACATCATTTGCGACTCGACCCGGTCAGTCAATAGCTTCATATACCCTGTGATTCCTATAGACGAACCAGGTATTCCGAGAGCAAATCCGCTGAACTGTATTGGCAATAAGCACCATAATTCACGGCGTGAATAATAAAGTGGTGCGTCAATCCGTCAGAGAACGTTACCAATTGGTATAACATCATACTCCTTGCCCGATACGTTAATCTCCGAAGAAATAACCGGCTGTATCGACGGCATATCATCGTATTCAGTGGGATGAATTAGCATTCACTTTAGCGACGAGCACATTAATTTCATCTATGAATTATACGGACGATGGTCAAACCACTTGAGAGCGTTAGGACATTCTATGACATTTGTACGGCTAAGTTAGTAGCATCAGGCATACTGCAATTCCGAGAGACAAACCAGGCACTCCGGGAGTAATTGCGCTGAACCACTTTGGCACTATACATATTAATTCAAAGATTGAATATTGAATCAAACCGTCAAACCGTTGTAGATCGTTACCAATTGCTATGTAGTCATACGTTTTACAGAAAGGCTTACCGTGCGAGCTGACCCGCCGTATCGAGAGTATACCTTCGTGTTTAGAGAAACACATTAGTATACATTTTAGAGACTATCACACTGATTTTGTGCTTGAATTAGAAGAAGGAAGGTCAAACCGTTCAAGACCGTTTCCACCTTCTATGATATTCGAGAAGTTAAGTCAATGGCTTCACCTATTCTGCGATGCCGACAGTGAATCCAGATGTTCCGAGAATATATGCGCAGTACAGTGTTGGTGATCGTCACCTTAATTCACGGTTTGAATATTAGCTGAGAACGTAAGACCGGTTGAGAACGATAGAAATTGGTATAAAGACAATCTTTTTACAGAATGCCATACTGTCTGTGAAAATATCCCATTGTATCGAGTGCAACTTCATATTCAGAGAAGCAAATTAGTACACATTATAGTTACGGGCACCATAACGTCATATATGAATTAAAATATTGAGGGACAACCCATTCGAGAATGTAACCAGCCACTTTGCGAGTCGAAATGCGGAGTCAAAAGCTTCACATACCTAGTGATTTGGAGAGTCAAACGAGGATCACAATAGGGAACGTTCTACAACGTGTCGAGTTTGTACTCTAATGTTCATATCGGGAAATAGTGCGTCCATTGCAAAAACCGTTCAGCGGATTCACTCCACGAATACCTGGCTTAGCACTAGGAATCACAGCACGTGTGTCGCTGTTGACTTCGCCGTTCCATTCGCAAAGAAGTTGGTGGAATCGTTCTCGAACGATTAGGCTCTAGATTATTCTATTCATAACTAAAAATAAGGTTTTCGTCTTCTAAAATGTCTACTAATTTGTTCCGGTTAACACTAAGACAGGCAATCGCTACAGCAGGATGTGTTCTGGGACTGTAACGCCTTCGGTAAAAAGTTTGACAACATGAAAACTCGTAACGTTCTACAGCGGTTTGACTCTGGAATTTAATATTTATACCGTGATACATGGTGTGTGATGCCAATTATGAACAGCGGATTTAATCCCCGAATACCTGGTATGACTCACGGAATCACATCGCAGGTGAAGCTGTTGACCCAGCGGATCGACTCTAATAGAAGGTGCTAACGTTCTCGAACGACTTGACCCTCTATATTCAAATTCATACATGAAATTATGATGCCCATTACCAAAATGTACATAATTATCTTTCATTCAGCACGAAGTTATACTCTCGATACAGCTGGCCAGGCTTCTCGGAAATTAAGGCTGTCGGTAAAAAGCTTGTCTTTATACATAGTGTTTACGTTGCGCATGATATGACTGTGACCTTTACTATTCATACCATGTACTAAGGTGCGTCTTGCCAATACCCTTCAGTGGATTTACTCTCGGTTTGAGTCTCGGAGTCATAGGATGCGTGGAGCTATTGACTTACCTATGCGGTTCTCAAGAAGGGTGGTAACGTCATCGAACGGTTCGACCCTCGTTCTGCTTATTCATACGTAATATTACGGTGTGCTATCTGCTACACTCCCCACTTATTTGTTTTGGTGATCATTATGTTAGTCCTTCGCTACAGCGGCTTACATTTTGGGAAGGCAGGGTATTCGGCAAAAAGTTTGACTCCATTGCAAGTTGTAACGTTATACATCGGCTTGAATCACAACTTTAATATCCATACCGTGAAATGGTGTGTCCATTGCCAATGCAGCGCAGTGCATTTATTCCCAGAATACCTGGTTTGATTCTCGAAAATACAAGACAGGTGAAGCTATTGACATACACGTTTGATTCTCAAAGAAGTTTGTAACGTTCTCCAATGGTTTGACTATCTATTTTGCTATTATACATACATGAAAATAAACTGCCCGTCATCTAAAATGTATACTAATTTGTTTCCTTGAATACTAGGCAGGGCATTCCCTACAGCGGGTTGTACTACTCGGGAGGTAAGGCCGCCGGAAAAATGTTTAATACGAATGGGTATCGATCTACAACGGATTTACGCGCGAGTTCAATATTCGAATCGTCATTCAAGGTTTCAATTACCAATACTGTGCAGCGGACAGACCCTCGGAGTACCTGGTTTATCTCTCAGATTCACCGCATGGGTGAAGCTAGCGACTTAGATGTTCAACTCTCAATGACGGTGATAACGATAGTGAACCGATTGACTCTCTATTTTGCTCTTCATACAAGAAAATAACATGTGCGTCCGCAAAAACGTCTCATAATTTGTTTTCGTGAGCTAAAAGCGAGACAAACTCTTCAACAGTATAGGTTCTCGGAAGGTAAGTTGTTATGTAAAAACTAAAATGACTTCATTCCAATTAGTAATGCTCACCGTCGGTCTGACCCACATCTTTAATATTGCTGTCGTAAATTAAGGTGTCCATTGCCAATACTGACCAGCGGATATACTCTCGGAATACCTTGGTTGAGTTTCGGAATCACAGAGCAGGTGTAGCTATTGACTTAGCATTTCGATTCTCAAAGATGGTGGTAACGATCTCCAACGGCTTGACATTCGGTTTTGTTATTCATGCATGAAAATACGGTGTCCGTCTGCTAAAACGTCCACTAATTTGTTTCCGTCAGCATCGAGTAAGACACTCTAAACAGCGGGATAATATTCTGGGCAGGTGAGGTATTGGGTAAAAAGAATGACTTTATACGAATTGGTTATGACCTCCGGCGATTTGTCGCTCTATTTTAGATATTCAAACCGCGAATTAAGGATTCCATTGCCAGTACCGTTAAACGGATGTACTCCCGGAATAATTGCATTGGCCCTCGAAATCGTAGGGTAGGTGAAGCTCTTAACTTAGACTTTCGATTCTCAAAGAAGGTGGTACCGTTCTCGAACGGTGTGACCCTCGATATTCTAATTCGAACATGAAATTAAGGTACTCGTCACTAACATGTATACTAGTTCATACCTCTGACCACGGTGTTATACTCTCGATACAGGGGGTCAGTTTTTCGGACGGTAAGGCGACAGGTGATTCGTTTGACATTATTGCGATTGATAACGTTCTCACCAGGTGTGACGATCTATTTTAATATTCACAACGCGAATAAGATATCTGTTGATAATCATCTTCCCCGGATTTACTCCAGGAATACCTGGTTCGATTCTCCGAGTCACAGGATAGGTGAATCTATTGACTTAGGCGTTCGAATATCAAAGAAGTTAATAATGTTCTTCAACGGTTTGAATCTAAATTTTCTAATACCTACGTGAAATTAAGGTGCCCGTCAATTAAATGTGTACTAATTTGCTTTAGTGAACACGAAAGAATACTCTCGATCGAGCGGGTTAGTTTCTCGGAAGGTACGACCGTCGGTATAAGGTTTGACTCTATACCGATACGTTACATTCATCAACGGTTTGACTCAGTACTTTGATATTCGTACCCGGAATTACGGTGACTATTGCCAATTCCTTTCAGCGGATATACACCCAGTACAGCTGGTTTGACTCTCGGAATCGGAGGGTGGGTGGAGCTATTGAATTAGCCGTTCGTCTCTCACAGAAGGTGGCAATGTTCGCGAGCGGTTTGAGCGTCGATTTCCTAATTCGTACATGGAGTTACGGTGCCCGTGACTGAAATGAATACCAATTTCGTTCTCTGAACACGTAGTTATACTTTCGACACGGCGAGTTTGCTCCTCTAAAGGTAACGCCATCGGCAAGGTGTTTGACTTTATACAATTTGGCAATGCTCTCAAATGTTTGATGCTTTACTTTTCTATTCAAATCGTGAAATAATGTGACGATTGCCAATACTCTTCAGCGAATTTACGACCGGAATACCTGCTTACACTCATACTGTCACAGGTTAGATGAAGTTATATCGAGGTCTTGTAGTTGTACACTGCAGCTCGAAGCGGCAATACTGTATGGTTTCAGTCAATTCCTTATCCTTGATTTTGTACCATATGCATTCTGTCACAGTTTTCTATTTAATTATAGATACTGCAATTTACTATTGTTATATTTTCGTTTTTGTTCGAAATTTTCAGTTTTTATTTATAATAATTTTATTTCTTGGTAAAAGTCCTTTTGAAAATAGTTGAGTGTGCGTTTATGACATTGTCTTGTTAAAACTATTGTTAATTTATATGATTGTCTGAATAAGTAACTACGCTGTCGGAGCAACACGGCTGGAGTGATCCTCTATTTGCGTTCGGTATATCGGAGCGAAACTAAGGTATGATCTACGTTAACTTCTTTAACCTTGATATTGAACCGTATGCACCTTTCGCAGTTTTCTATTTATTTCTACATACTGCAATTTACACGTATGGTATTTCCGATTTTCTTCCATATGTCCAATTGTGAATATCATAAATTGTATTTCTCGGTAAATGTGTCTTGGAAATTATGTGAGTTCACGATTGTGACAATACTTTGCAAATCTTATTGCTGTTTTATATGATTGCCTCTATGCGTACTTTCGCATCCGGTGCGACAAGACAAAAGTGGACTTGCCGTTGTGTTCGGCAGATCGGAGCGACAATGCTGGCTGGTCTTCGTTAATTTCTTCAATCATGTTATCGTATCGTATGCATTTTGTTCGCTTTTCTGTTTAATTGTACATATCACTATTTACTCTTTTGATATTCTCGATTTCTTCCAAAATACCAATTGATAATTTCAAAAATTGAATTTCTTAGTCAAATTCTGTCTGGAAATAGTTGTGTGTACGTTTATGCCAATATTTCGTTATAGATATTGTTATTATATACGGTTGTCTGTATACGCACCTACTGTTCCTGCACGACACGGCTGGAATTATGCTGTAGTTGCGTTCACATAATCGGAGCGGCACTGCTCGATGGTCTTCGTTAATTTATTTAACCCTGATTTTGTACCGTAAACATTGTTACCCAGCTTTCCATTAACTTATGCATACTGTACTACATTTACTGTTGTGATATTTTCGATTTTTTTTCGTATTTTTCAATTTTAACTTTATGAAATTGTATTTCCCAGTTATAGTGTCTTCGGAATTAATCGATTATTCGTTTGTGAGATTATTCTGTTAAACTTATTGTTATTTTATATGATTGTCTCTATACGAGCGTACGGTACCAGTGCAACACGACTGGCGATGACTGTAGTTGCGTACGGCAGAGCAAAGCAGCAGTACTGTGTGATCTTCGTTAACTTCTGTAACCTGGATATTATACTGCAGAGACTCTTTGCAGTCTTCCTTGTAGTTTAACTGACTGTAATTTACTGATATGATATATTCAATGTTTCGCAATTTTTTCAATTTTTAGTTTAAAGGATTGTGTTTCTTAGTAACAATGTGTTTGGCATGTGATGAGTGTACGCTTATGTCAATATGTTGTTAAACTGATTCTTATCTTATACGATGGTCTATATATATAACAACGCTGTTTGAGGGACACGACTGTCGAGCTCTTGTAGTAGTGTAGGGCAGAACGAAGCGGCACTGCTGGATGGTCTAGGTCAATTTCTTTAGTCTTGAGATTGTACAGTATGCATTTTTCCCAGGATTCCATTTATTTACGCATACTGTAATTTACTGGCGTGACATTCTCTAATTCTTTGAAAAGTCCAAATTTTTATTTTCAGAAATTGTATGTATCAGTGAAAGTGACACGGGGAAATACGTGGCAAGTATTAAATTGAAATATAAATGGGCGGGTCTTCAACCTTGGTGGAAGAGCCCCCTTTTCCAAAAGAAACTATGTTTCTTATATTAAGACTTATTTCGTAAAATAAGCGTAATACCGTTCAACCCCTTTCTATAAGTAGCTATGTTTCTTATATTAATACTTATTTCGTGAAATAAGTAATACCGATGTTGAACGAGTTTAAATATTTAACGTAGATGTCCAGGATAGGTATACGAATGCGGAAACGTTTCGTTTGATGTATAATATAGAACTGTTTTATTCGTTTGTGCTCGGTCTTTATACTATAATTTTATGGTTGAGTAAGCGGTTTCTGGTCACGTGTCTCCTGGCCTTGGCTGATTGTGCTACGGTTGCTGTCTGGTCGATGCGTCTAGTGATGCATCGGCAGGAGTTTGGCTGGCGTCACACCCCCCTTCTTAGATTGTGCTTCACTCCTGTGAAGCGTACGATCTCGGGTTTGATTTGGATGATTTCTTCTTCTTCCTCTTCTAGGTCTTGGAAGGTCACCCTAGGTCTTCGTAGAATCGGTGTGGGTACTGGTATTACGGTGTTGGTGCTTGGAGGTATCGTGTTTTGGTTGATATCACATAACATTTTTATGCATAATTTCGCAGGTATACAATGCTTTAGTAATCCTGTCTTATACAAAGTGTAACCTGTGACTAATACTAATGATATCCATCCTATATAGCTGAGTATAGAGTATGATACATTGATTAGTGTGGTGAGTCTGTGTTGGGTTTGCATTTTATTGATTTGTTCATCTAATAGATCTTAATTGTGATTGTAATTATTGAAATTTGGTGTGACTCTAGGTATTATGGGTATTTTGTCTGATATGAATACAGCTTTTTCTGTGTCTATGTTATATGTAATAGTGTAGTTGTTTATTCTTATAATTGCTTCTTTTTGTACTTCTCCTATTTTCATTGTGTTGTCTGCGTATGAAATTGTGCAAGGGTGTTTGGCTGAAATTATACTAGGATTTTCTATGTGGAGTGTTTCGTGTGTTGTGCATAAGGCCGACATCGTTATGCTGTTTTCGGGTAAGGTGTTGAATTTGTTATTGGTTTTCATGGGTATGAATGTCAGGTGATCTATTTTGAATATAGCCGTACTGCATTTAGATTTACATACATTTTCTTCTTTGCCGTATCGTTCCGGTTGATTATTTCTACAAACTAATCCTATACTGGTGGTTTTACATAGTGATTGAAATTGTTCATTGTCCATTGTTATGTGTGAGGGTGTTCGTATTAACGCATATTCGTGGTTCAGAATTGGGTATATGTATATTTCTCCTGATTTCTTGGGTACAGCGTAGTATTTTACAAGTTTCCAAGGTTCTTTTTCAAATATTGGAGTTTTAATTCGGTATATCAAAGTGTCTTCTTTAGTTGCTAGAATTAATTCGCTAATATCGATTATCGATTGAAAGTTAGGTATGGTTGGTTCTATGAATTGATCATGGAAAGTTATTAATTTCACCATTGTACTTATAAATGTATCTATAGGTATGAATATGGTGTCTATTATATCCTTTTTGCCCCATGATAGCATGTGGTAAATGTCGTCGATTCTATTAGCTAGGTTCGACAATATTATTTCTATAATTAATAATGTATTGATTAAATGTTCCTTATTTTCTATTTGAACTGTCCTTGTATCTCCTTGATTAATTCTATCTAATACGCGTTGTGATGCTTCGTCATGTATGAAACTTCTGATTAATGCTGCTTGGTTTTGTATTATTTGAGAAAATGTATTCTGTCTGTCATAGAGTTTGTCTAGATTTTCATTCACATGTTTCAGGTCAGTTTCGTCCAGTGTTCCAAATAATGATTTAGATATGCTACCTATGGCTTTAATAAGTCCTCTTTTTGGTCTAAGATGTAACAGTATTCGTAGTTTGTCTAATCGTCGTTGGAGATTATTAACCTTTGACTATACAGTTTGATAGTCTGTAATCTCGCAGTCTGCTTGTTGCTGTTTGCAGTATTCTTTTAGGTTGCGTTTGATGGTATATATTTGTTCCATAGTGTCAGTTAGTTCTTTTATGCTAAATATTAGTGTAATTTTTGTTTCTGTGTGATATGTGTACGCGGTTTCAATTTCTTCCGTTACTATTTGGCTGTTTTCTACCTCCTGAATTATTAGGTCCTTCCCTTTGGTCAATTGGATCTGGAATAATATGGTTTCATTCTATTCCCGTGTACGGTAAGTAATTTATCATATAGGAATATAACATAATTAGGGGTAATTGCTATAGCAGAAGGTAGATTGGCTCGTTTTCCGAATTATTCAATTCAGAAGGTGAATAACCTGTTCCTGCATGAATCGTGGTGTTGTAAGCTAGACTAATGTATTTTAATTTTAGGTCCCAATCATTCTGTTGTTGACCAATATTAGTTCTCAGCATGTCATTTATCATTGCATGAGCTCTTTCGAGACTACAATTTGACTGTGGGTGAAAGCTGGTGGTTTTCATATGCTTTACGCTAAACAAGTTTTCAAATTCTGTCATTAATTTACATAAGAAATTCTTTCCTTGGTCGGTTAGTATGTGATTTGGGGAGGAAAAGATGTATATGTAATGATCTAAGATGGAGTTTAAGAACCAACAAGCTTCATCAATAATCATCAGCATTAGGTATTTTGTTAAGCCGTCTTGTATTGAGAGTATAAACTGGTTTCCTGATTTGGTTCGTGGTAATGGTCCGATTATGTCGAGTCCTACCTTGTCGTTTGGGTTTTCTGGTGTATCAGTGATGATTGCCTCTTCTCTTGGTCTCATCCTTGTTAGTTTGTTGGCATGACAGGTTTTGCAGCTTCTTATGTATTCCGATACATCTCTTTCTAAGTTTTTCCAATAATATTTGCTTTTGATTAATTCAATCTTACGGTTTTCTACTATATGTTGTTGTAGGTCGTGGGATTCCTTTAGGATTTGCTTTATTTCCTCTTGATTAAGTTCCTTTATACGTTCTGTTGCAAATTTCAGATTCTTACCCTCATAATCTTTCATTAAGTACCTCAACATTATTTGTATATTGATCAAGTCCAGTCCTTTGATGTCTTGATTGCCGAATTTTATATTCTTCCGGTTTTGTTGCATAGCCATGAGTGCATGTAACTTGAGTAACCAATCTTTTTCGCTATATGGTCCTAGGAGGTCGTATGATACTTGGGTCCAGTATGGTTTGTTGTCTTCCAGTTTGATTGGCGTATTCTTGCTTGGTGATGTTTTGCAGTTTTCATATGCTTCGAGCAGTTCATTTTCATCATCTATGTTCGTCATGGTAGATGGGCTTCCTGGTTCGTTTGGTAGGGAATCCTCTATTTCCTGTGTGTTTATTATTCGCATTTTGATGTCTACCATTTCGTCCTTCACTATTCGCGCCGGGAATAATCGTGATAATCCGTCTGCTACTACGTTATATTTTCCTTTCTTATATTCGATCTCATAGTCATATTCTTCCAGCCTCAATCTCCATTTCATTAGTCTCGATGAAGGATCCTTGATATTATGTAACCATTTCAATGCCTGATGATCCGTTTTTATTACGAAGTGTCTTCCAAGTAGGTATTGGCGTAACCTTTTGATCGCCCAAACTATGGCTAACAGCTCTTTTTCCGTGGTAGCATAATTCATTTCTGCGGGATTCAGGGTACGTGAGATGAAATTGCATGGATGTCCGTCCTGTGAGAGTACTGCTCCTAATCCTTCGTTGCTGGCATCCGTAGTCAGTACAAATGTCTTGTTAAAATCCGGGTATTGTAGTATAGGTTGCTCGCATAGTTCATTTTTTAAAGTGTTAAATGCTGATTCTTGTTCCTCCTTCCAGTGAAAGGGAGTTTCTTTTTGGGATAGGATTGTTAGGGGTTTCGCGATTTTGGCGAAGTTTTTAATGAATTTACGATAGTATCCAACTAATCCGAGAAATGATTTTACCTTTGTTATGTTTGTAGGATAGGGAAAATTATTTATTGATTCTTTCTTTTTGGGATTGGGTTTAATTCCGTCTTTAGTGATGATATGTCCTAGGTATTCGAGTTCGGGTTTCAGGAATTCACATTTGTCAGGCTGTATCTTCAGTCCAACTTCCTTCAGTCTGTTAAATACTGCAACTAGGTTGCGATTGAGTTCGTCTATAGTATTCCCAAATATTACTATGTCGTCTAAATATACAAAACAGTATTTGTCAATCAGTCCTCGTAATGCGTTGTCCATCTTTCTTTGGAATGTGGCTGGCGCATTCTTTAGACCGAAAGGCATTATCTTGTAGTGAAAATGTCCGTCCATCGTGCTGAAGGCAGTGCACTTTTTGTGGTTAGGAGTCATAGGTATCTGATGGAAGCCTGAAGAGAGGTCCAATGCACTGAAGAATTTAGCATTGCCTAAGTGGGCGAATATATCATCGGCTTGCGGAAGTGGATATGCATCCTGATCGGTGATCTCGTTTAACTTCCGAAAGTCAATCACAATTCTACATTTTTGTTTCCCAGACGCATCCAGTTTTTTGGGCACTACCCAGACTGGTGCGTTATTAGGTGAATCCGAATCTTCTATTATTCCTTTATCTAACATTTCTCTAACTTGGCTTTGGATCTCTCTTTTGTGGCATTCCGGGGTTTTGTATGTCTTAATATTGACGGGTCTCTCTGTTTTTTCGAATATGTTGTGCTCGGTTAATGTGGTACAGGGTAAAGGTTCACTGTCAGTTGAAAAGATGTTATGATGAAACCATATAATTTTCTTAATAGGTTCTCTGAAACCTTCTTCTATGTGATCGAATCTAAGCTTCGTCAAGATTTCAGTGATTTTTGGATTATTTGAATCTATTTGACTGTGATTCTCAATTTGGATATCATGCTCACCACTATTAAAGAAACAAACACGAACAGGTTCACCGTTGAGCTTAACTACGTGGATTAACCCAACTGGGTGGTCGGAGTCGTCTGTAATTCTAAGACATCGTTATTAAGTTGGAGTTGCTTGTTACTGATTGTGTAATGATATTATTCTAGAAAGGGTAAACCCATTATTCCGTCTTCTATCAATGTGAAGCAGTCCTCTACTATTAGTAATTCGTGTGTTAACTGCCTATCTTTTACCGGTGTATAGCAAGAGATTTTGTATTTCGTGGAACCTAATTGAATTATCTTATCTTGTTCAAACTTTATCGGTTCTCTGACCAGTCCTTTCTTGACGAGGTTGGCTCCGGCTCCGGTGTCAATGAGAAATCATCCTCGTCGGTGGGTTCCCGGAAATCTGGTTTCAATGCATCGTAGCTCGCCTGGGGTGTAATATAATCTTCTAATCTCAGGTTGTTTATTCATGGCGGAATTTTTCCTGTCTGGCCTCCATGAAAATTCGTGTTCTTTAACGGGTATCACTGTGACTTCTGATGTCCTATTTTTTGGCAATGCTCGTAGCGTATCGGGTTAGTTGTCAGTCTATTGGTCTCGATATATGTTTTGGGTCTCGGATTCCCTCTGTATTCTAGGTTTGGTCTTGTCATGGGTCTTGACGATGGTGGAAGTCTAGGTATGTTTTGGTTTCGTTTTGATTCTTTAAGCCATGTTTCTATATCACCTGCTTCCTGTTGGGCTTCATTGTTTGATCCGGGTTTCATAGGAAGTACTAGCTGAGCTATTACCACGCGCAGGTAGCAAATGAAGAATCTTATATCCTCATGTGTCTCTTCTTCCAATGCTATGTTCCTTGCCGTCGGGTTTCTATGCTTGGCCTGATTGGCGTACTCCAGTTCTCTTAGACTCTGACGAAAGCGGTTTGCATAAGACTGCACGCTTTCGGTTTGTCCTTGCTTCGTCTGATGCATCCTACTACGGCTTCCGCTTACGGTGGTTGGTGTCGAATGTTGCGATCGTAATGCTTCGTATAAACCTTCGTGGGTATTTATTTGACGAAACCTAACGCCTTCTTTGCTTGACCGACTATTTTTTCTGCTATTATCATTCGTAGAAGCATTGGTTGGTCGAATGTTCTGTTTCTTGCGAAACTTACAGTTTTGATGAACTCTTCTGTCCCGATATCGTCCTCTTCGTTCAAGTTTTCCACGCTTCGCAAAGCTTTGGTTGGGTCCATCAGTACTGGTTCGAGCGTTGTGTTTCTCCTTGGTTAGTGTTCTGTAGGTAGGGCGGATGGGAATGGTTTGCATGTTTCATACCCAGTTATGGCGGTCGATGTTGTTTCGTCTTCAGTGATGCTTGGTTCAATATGGAGTATGCTTTCTCGTGCGTTGATACCCATAGTGCTTGCGAGTCCCAGTAATTCCTGCTGTTGGGCATGTTACTTTACATCTAATTTCTTTATTGCTTCTGTCAGTTTTGATATCGCGGAGTTGTGAGATATAGTTCGCTTAGTGTTAGCCTATTGTCGTGCCTCTTAGCCGCTTATTGACTTTTGCATTCTTCTCAATTGTTTAAGCATGGTCTCTTGGGTCGCGAGTATTTTATCTAATGCGCTTTCGGTTACTTGGTCTTTAGACATGTTTGAAAGTTTTCTTTTTTTTTCTTTTACCTCTGTTCTCTGCATGTTCCCTGAAGGTGCGACCATGGTCCGGTTTTCTTCTTGCTCCGTAGAGAAAGTTTCTCCATTGCTCCTCAGGTGGATTTGCTGCTATTAGACGTATCCTATCCTGGCAGGATCGCCAATTTTGTCACGGGGAAATACGTGGCAAGTATTAAATTGAAATATAAATGGGCGGGTCTTCAACCTTGGTGGAAGAGCCCCCTTTTCCAAAAGAAAATATGTTTCTTATATTAAGACTTATTTCGTAAAATAAGCGAAATACCGTTCAACCCCTTTCTATAAGAAACTATGTTTCTTATATTAATACTTATTTCGTGAAATAAGTAATACCGATGATGAACGAGTTTAAATATTTAACGTAGATATCCAGGATAGGTATACGAATGCGGAAACGTTTCGTTTGAGGTATAATATAAAACCGTTTTATTCGTTTGTGCTCGGTCTTTATACTATAATTTTATGGTTGAGTAAGCGGTTTCTGGTCACGTGTCGTCTGGCCATGGCTGATTTTGCTACAGTTGCTGTCTGGGCGATGCGTCAAGTGATGCATCGGCTGGAGTTTGGCTGGCGTCACAAGTCATTGAAATTAGTCGAGTGTACGATTATGCCAATATTATGATGAAACTTATTTTTATTTTTCATAATTGTCTTTATACGTACATACGCCTCGGAGCGACGCGCCTGTTATGGTCTTGCAGGTGCGTTAGGCACATCGGGCCGACACCACGGTATTATCTTCGTTTATTTCTCAGTCCTTGATATTGTGCCGAATGCATTCTTCCGATATTCACTATTCATTACTACATTCTGTGATCTACCGTTATGATATTTCCGGCTTTATTCAAACCCTCCAATTTTTTGTTTCAGAAATTGTATTTTTTAGGAGAAGGGAGAATATCACAGCAGTAAATTAGAGTATGTACAAATAATTGAAAAACTGGGAAAGAATTCCTACTGTACAATATCAAGGTTAAAGACGTTATCGAAGACCATCCAGTAGTGTCGCTCCTACCTGCCGTTCGCAACTGCAAAGCCACTACAGCCGTGTCTTTCCGGTAGCGTAGGTGCGCATATAGGCAACCGTATGAAATAACAGTAAGTATAGCAAAATATTATCATAATCGTACACTCAACTAATTTCAAAGATATTTTTAATAAGAAATGCAATATTTGAAATAAAAATTGGAAACATCGGAGGAAATTAAGGATATCGTAAGAGTAAATTACGGCACTTCTAAATAAGCAGCAAATTGCGAAAGACTGAACATAGTACAACATTTATTTTAAAGGAATTAACGACGACTATCCAGTTGTGCCGCTTCGATCAGCCGTACGTGACTACAAGATCTCGCCAGACGTGTTGCTCTGGCTGCGTGGGCACCTATACGACCAATAATGTAAAGCCACGATAGGTTTCGGATAATATCTCGTCAAACGTACACTCATTAATTCTGACGACACTTTTTCTAAGAATTACTATTTTTGAAATTAAAGACCAGAAGTTATGAAACAAATCGAAAATATCTCAAAAGTAAATTGCAGTATGTAGAAATAAATAAACTCCGGCCTATCAATGCTTACGCTACATTGGTAAGGACAGCGAAGAAACAAGGGCCATACGCTATTGTCGCTACCGATCTGCCGACGCAACTACAACGCATCCAGATTCATGTCGCACCGGCAGCGTCGGTACGTGCACACGCAATCAAATAATACAAGCAACAAATTGTCCTAAATAATGTCATAAACGTACACTCAACTAATTCCAAAGACACCTTTACTCTGAAGAAATTTGTGAATTTAAAAATTAGAAACTATGAGAAAAACGGAACATATCAAAACAGTAAATATTCAGTACGTATGAATAAATGGAGGACTGCGAAACAATGCATACGGTTCAGTGTCACGGATAGATGAATTATCGATAATGATACAGTAGTGTCGCACCGATATGCCGAATGGAACTGCAAGGATACTCCATTCCTGACGCTCCGGAAGGGCTGGTTTGTATACCGGCAATCATATGAAATGACAATCATTTTATCAGATTATTGTCGTAAACGTACACACAATTAATTCCAAACAGACTCTTCCTATGGAATAAAAATTTTGTATATTAAAAATTGAAAATTTTGACAGCAATCTACAGCTTATATAAATAAATAGGATAATGGGGAATATTCATACGGTACAAAACGAAGGCTAAAGAAATTAACAAAGTCCATGCAATAGTGTCGCTCCAATCTACCGAACCCGACAGCAATACCACTCCAGTCGTATCGCTCGGGAAACGTAGGTACGTATACCGACAGTGATATAAAATAGCAATGTGTTTTGCAACATTTTGCCATAAAAGTGAACTTATATAATTCACACGAGACTTTTCCTGAAAAAGTGCTACTTTTAAAATAAAACTTGCATGTTTCAAGGAAAATGGAAAATAACATAACAGTAAATTACAGTATTTGTATATAAATAGAAATCTCCGAAGGAATGGGTACGGTACAATATTATGTTTAAAGGAATTCAAAATGACCGTGAAATATGTCGCGTCATACGTACGCAACGACAAGACCACTCCAGCCATGTCGATCGGCTGCGTAATTCCAAGGACTTTTCTTTTATGAAACACAATTTTCGTTATAAGTTGAAGATTTAAAAAAAGAAAACTAAAATATCATAACATTAGATTACAGAATGCTGAAATAAATACGAAGCTGCAAATATATGCATACGATGCAGAATCATGGTAAATCGAATAAACAAATACTATCCAGTAGTGACGCCCCAATATGCCGTACGCAACTGCAAGAATATTCTTGCCGTGTAGATCTGGCAGCGTAGGAACGAATACAGACAATCATATGAAATAACAGAGAATTTAACATGCCATTGTCATAAACCTAAACACACCTAACTCAAAAGAAGCTTGTACTATGAAATACAGTTTTTTAAAACAAAATAGAAAACTATGAAAAACATGGAAAATATCATAAATGTGAACTGCAACATGTAGGGTTAAATAGAAGACTGCGAAAGATTGCATACGGTACAACATTAAGCTTAAAGAATTTAACAAAGACCATATAGCAGGGTGGCTCTGTTTTGTCGGACACTACAACCAGACATCGCCAGTCGTGTCGCACAAACAGCGCAGTGACGTATACAGACATTCGTATGTAATAACATTATATTTAACAAGAAACTGTCACTAACGTAGACTCAACAAGTTCCAATGACACTATGAAGAGTAAACAAATTCTTTTAAATAAAATAGGAAAATTTTGTTCCAAATTGAAAATATCATAACAGTAAGTGACAGCATGTACAGATAAATGGAAGACTGGGAAACAATGCATTCGGTACAGTATCATGGATAGATAAATTATCGAAAATCAGGCAGTAGTGTCGCACCGATATGGCGAATGAAACTGCAAGACCACTCTATTCGTGACGCTCAGGAAGCATAGATACGTATTTAGACAATCATATTAGATAACACAGAATTTAACACAATATTGTCATAAGCATTTACACAACTAATTCCAAAAAGGCACTTTTACTAAGAAATAACATTTTCTAAAATACAAATTTATTTATTTTTGCGAAAAATATTGAAAATATCATTACCGCAAATAACAGAATGTATAAATAAATGTAATAATCGGCAAAAAAATTCGTACGGAGTAAAATCATGGTTACAGAAATTAACGAAGGTCGCCCAATATGCCGCTCCGATTTGCCGTACGCACCTACATGACCAGTCCAGCCGTGTCACTCACGAAACGTAAGTACATTTACAAACTGCCATATAAAGTAACATCAAATTTGTCGAAATGTTTTCATAAACGTGCACTCATCTATTTCCAAGGACACAATTCCTGTAAAATACAATTTTTGATGTTAAACATTTGGAATTTTGAGGAGAATCGAAAATATTATTACAGTAAATGACAATTTGTCGAAATAAATAGAAAACAGCGAAGGAGTGCATACGGTACAATATCAAGGCTAATGAAGTTAACCAATACCTTGTGAAATCGCACATATATCACAATATCTTCACTTGTCCTATGGTTCCGAGAGTCACACCATAAGTCACGATTCGAATATTAAAGTAGAGCGTCAAACCGTTTTAGAGCGTTACAAATTGTTATAAAGCCAAACGTATTCCGAAGGCGATAACTTCCGTGAAACTCACCGGCTTCATTGAGAGTATAACTTCGTGTTGAGAAATATAAATTAGTCCTCATTTCAGTGACGTGCACCTTAATTTCATGCATGAACTAGATCGTCGAAGGTCAATCCGCTCGAGAACGTTGCCACCTTCTGTGAGAGGAGAACGGCTAAGTCGATAACTTCATCCATCCATCAATTACGAGAATCAAACCAGGTATTCCCGGATTATAGCTGATGAACAGTATTGGCAATAAACACCTAAATTCACGGCTTGAACATTAATACAGAGCGTCAGTCTGTTTTAGAACGTTACCAATTTGTATGAAGTAAAACGTTTATCGGAGGCGTCATCTTCCGCGAATATCACTTGCTCCATCGAGAGTATAACCTGGTCTTCAGATGAAGAAACATGTCTTCAATTCAGTGACGGGGATCTTAGCATCGTGTCTGAATTCGATGATCGATGGTCAATCCCCTCGAGGACGATGCCACACTCTGTGAGAGACTAACTGCTAAGTCAATATCTTCAACTATCCTGCCATTCCGAGAGACAAGCCAGGTATTTTGGGAGTAAAACCGTTGAACAGTATGGGTAATGCACACATAAATTAACAGTTTGTATATCAAAGTAGAGCGTCATAACGATGGAGGACGTTACCAGTTTGTATAGTGTCACACGTTTTACCGTAAGCCTAACCGTCCGAGAAGCTAACCCGCTGCACCATGGGTATAAGTTCGTGTTTAGAGAAGCATATAAGTTTACATTATATTGTCGGCTCCGTAACTTCAAGTATAAATTAGAAGGTCGAGAGTCCATTGCCAATGGACACCTTACCTCACGGTTTAATATTAAACTGGAGTGTCAAACCGTCTTAGAGCGTAACCAAATGGTATAAAGTCAATAGTATTACCGAAGGCCTTACCTTCCGCGAACATCAATGGTTTATTCGAAAAAATGAGTTCGCATTCAGAGAATGAAATTAGTGTTCATTTCAGTTGACGCATCGGAGCGGAGCATCAACCGGTTTGAGGACGTTAGCAATTGGTATATCGTCATTTATTTTACCGAATACCTTACCTTCCGAGAACTCAAAACGCAGTATCGAGTGTCTTGCTTATTGTAGTCGCGAACATATTTGTCCACATATTAGCTGACGTACACCGCTGTTTCATGAATTAATATAAGACTCAAGAGAGAAGCCGTTCGAGAACGGTACCACCTTATTTGAGGGTCGAACGGCTATGCCAATACCTACGCCTATCATGTGATTCCGCAACATAAACCAGGTATGACGAGTGAAAATCTGGGGAACAGTTTTGGTAATAGACATACCATTTCACGGATTTAATATTAATGCAGACTGGCTAACCGCTTGTGAACTTTCCCATTTGCTGCAAAGTCAAATGTTTTGCCGAAGATCTAACCTTCCGCGAACCTCACCGGCTTCGTCGAGAGTATAACTTCGTCTTCAGGACAAGAAATATGTCTTCACTTCAGGAGCGGCCACCTTAACTTCCAGTTTGAATTAGAAGATCGAGGGTCAATCCCTCGAGAAAGTGTACACCGTTTGTGGGAGACGAACGGCTACGTCAATACCATCACCTATCCTGCGATTCCGAAGTTAAAACCGGTATTCCCGGTGGGAGTCCTCTGCACAGTACTGAAAATAGACACCTTTATTCTCAGTTTGAATATTGAAGCAAGCCGTCAAACCGTTGCAGAACATTAACTGTTGGTGTGTGGTCAAACTTCTTACAGAATGCTTTACCCGCCGAAAATCTAGCTAGCTGAATCGATAGCATAACATCGTGTTCAGAGGAACAAATTAGTATCATTCATACTGACGGGAAGCATATTTTCTTGTTTGAACAAGAAGACAGAGAATCATACCGTTTGAGAATGTTCCCACCCTTTTTGGGAGTCACGCATCTGTTTCAATACCTTCACTTATCCTGTGATTCCGATAGCCACGCCACCTATCCCAGTAGTATATCCGCTGAACATTATTGACAATAGAAACCCTAATTCACGATTTGAATATTAATCTGGTGCCTCAAATTGCTTTTGGTTTAAGGTCAACCGTTTTACGGAAGACCTTACACTCAGAAAGCCGAACCCGCTGTAACGAGAATATCACTTCGATCTCAGAGATAGAAATTATTGTTCATTTCTGTGATGGGCCCCTTACCGTCGTGTATGAATTAGAAGATATAGAGGGTCAAACAGGTGCACATCGTTACCACCATTTCTGAGAGCCGCACAGCAAATCCAATAGATTATCCTGTCCTGTTATTCCGAGAGTCAAACCATGTATTGCGGGAGTAAATACGTTGAACAGTTTTGGCAATAGATACCTCAATTCACGGAATGAATAATGAAGTGGAGTGTCCAACCGTTGAAGAACGTTACGTACATTTATAGAGTCGAACCTTCTAACGAAGGCCTTAAATTTCGTGAAGCTAACGCGCTGTGTCGAGGGTACGGCGTCGTGTTCAGAGAAGCAATTTATTATACTTTTGAGAGGCGGATTACTTAACTTCATGTATGAATTAGAAGATCGAGAGTCAAACCGTTTGAGATCGAAACCACCTTCTTTGCGAGCGGATCGGCTAGGTCAGTATCTCCACGTATCTTATGAATCCGACAATGAAATCAGGTATTCCGGGAGTAAATGCGCTGAGCAGTATTGGTAGTCGACACCGTATCGCACGGTATGATTATTAATGTAGCGCATCTATTCGTCTCGGACGGCTACAAATTGGTTTAGAATCAAAAGTTTAACAGACAACCGCACCCTCCTAAGCCTATAGGAGTCAAGCAAGGAATTCCGAGAGAAAATCCGAAAAGCATTCTTGGTACTGGAAACGTTATTTTAGGGCTTGAATATTAAAGTAGATCGGTAACCTATTTGAGATCGTTACCAATTTGTGTCGGGTCAAAGCTTTTGTCGAAAGCCATACTTGAGGTGAATATAAGCCGCCGTTTCGAGAATATAACATCGTGATCGCCAAAGTAAATTAGTATGCGTTTCAGTGACGGGCACTATAATTTCTCGTATGAATTATAAATATCGGGGTCAATACGTTGGAGAACGTTGCCACCGTCTTTGAGAGTAGAACGTTTAAATCTGTAGCTTCACCTATCCCGTGATTACGAGAGTCAAACAAGGTATTCCGGTAGATAATTCATTGAACAGTATTGGCAATAGGCAGAATAATTGATTGTATGGAAATTAAAGTTCAGCGTCAAACCGTTCGAGTACATTACCAACTGGTATAAAATCAAACCTTATTTCGAATAACTTATCGCCCTAGAACGAACACCGAACCAGCGAGTGTCTTGCTTACTGCTCACGGAAACAAAGTCATCATAGCTGACGGAGACCTTATTTTCGTGTCTGAATAGCAAAATCGAGAGTCAAACTGCTCTAGAACGTTACCACATTCTTTCGGATTCGAACGTCGGATTGCCCCGTACCGTATTGGCAATAGACTTCTTAATTCTCGGAATCAATATTAAAGCAGACCGATATACCGTTTTATAGCGTTACCTACTTGTATAGAATTAAACCTTTTACTGAAGGCCATACCTGCCGAGAATGTAATCCCCAGTATAGAGAGTCTAAATTTGTGTTCAGAGAAATACATTAGTATACATGTTAATGATGGGCACCATATTTATACGATCATTTATACGATTATTTATACGATCGAGAATCAGGCCGTTCGAGAACGTTACCACCTTTATTAATAGTCGAACGGCTAAGTCCATAGCTTGTCGTATTCCAATATTCGAAGCGGCAAACCATGTATTCCCGGAGTAAATGTTACTAATTTGCTACCTTGAACTCTGAGCAAGACACTTGCTTCAGCGGTTGGGGATTCTCGGAAGGTATGGCCTTCGGTAAAAAGTTTGACTCTAAACTAAAAGATGAAGCTCTATAACCGTCTGACGCTCCACCTTCATATTCGTACCGCGGAAGAAGCTGTCTATTGCCAATATTGTCCAGCGGATGTGCTCTCGGAATACCAGGTTTGACTTTCGGAATCACAGGATAGGTGAAGCTATTAGCTTAGCTGTGCGACTTTCAAAAGACGTGTTAATTTTCTCAAGCGGTTTGACCCTCTATCTTCTGATTCATACACGAAATTATGATGCCCATCACTAAAATGTATACTAATATCTTTCTTTGAGCACGAAATTATACTTCCGCACTATACCTCCGTTCACGGGAGGTAAGATTTCTGTAGCACGGTTGAAGATATAACAATAGGTATCGTCCCATAGTGGTTTGACGACCAGCTTAATATTCAATCCCTGATTTAATGTGTTTGTTTCCAATAATGTTCGGGGCGTTTACTCCCGGAGTACCTGCCATGACTATCGGAATCCCTGGATATGCGAAGCTATAAACTTGACAGTTCGGCGCTCAAGGAAGGAAGGTATTGTCCTCGAAACGCTTAACCCACGATCATTTAATTCACACGTCAAATTAAGGGTACCGTCACTAAAATGTAAACTAATTTGCTTCCATGTACGCGATGTTATGCTCTAGATACAGTGGGATCGGTTCAAGGATGGAAAGTTATTCTGTAAAAAGATTGACATAATATAAACTGGTAATGTTCTCCGATGGTTTGTCCCTCCACTTTAATATTCAAACCGTTGATTACGGTGACCAGTGACAAAACTGTTCAGCGCATTTGCAATCGGAATACCCGGTTTGACCTTCGATATGACAGGATGGGTGAAGCTATTGACGTAGCCGTTCGATGCTCAAAGTGGACGGTAACGTTCTCGAACGGTAGGACACACTGTATCTGACGGAATGTCAGACACCCCGGAAAGGGTGTCTATTGGTAAAACTGTTCAACGTATTTACTCCCGAAATACGTGGTTTTACTCCTGGAATTACAGGGTATATGTAGCTATTGACTCAGGTTTAACTCTCGATTTTGCTGCTTATACATGAAAATGTGGTGCCCGTCTGCTAACATGTCTACACATTCGTTTCCATGAACGTTAAACAGGACACTCGCTACTGAGAGTTAGCTTCCCGGGCGGTAAGGTTTTCTGCGAAACGATTGACTATATAGCAATAGGTAACGTTCTCAAAAGTCTTCACGCTCTACCTTAAAATTCAAACTGTCAAATTAGGTGTCGATTGCCAATGCTATTCAGCGGATTTACTCCCGGAATACCCGGTTCGACTCGCCGAATCACAGGATATGTTAAGCTATCCTTATAGCAATTCGTGTCACACAGAAGGCGGCAAGGCCAGCACAGAATGCCGGTATACCTGGTTTGACTATCGGAATTACAGGATCGCCGGAGGTACTGACTTAGCTGTGCGTTGCTCAAAGTAGGTGATAATGTTCTTGAATGCATTGAATGGCGATTTCCTTATTCATCCTTGAGATTAAGGTGCACGTCCCTAAAATGAATACAAATTTTCATTTATGAATACGTATTTATACTCTCGGTACACCGTGTTGTTCGCAGAAAGTAAGGTGTCCGGTAAGTATTTTGTCGTCATATCAATTCGTAATATTCCCCGACGGTTTGACTTTCAACTATAATATTCATGCCGTGAATAGAAGTGTCTATCGCCAATACTGTTCAATGGATTGATTTCCGGAATACGTGGTTTGACACTAGGTACCGCAAGATACCTGTCGCTATTGACTTTGCTGTGCGACTCTCAAAGGAGGTGATATCGTTCTCAAACGGATTGACCCGCGATCTCCTTATGTATAGATGAAAACAGTGTGCCCGTCTTCTAAAACGTGTACTGATGTGATCACGTGAAAACAGAGCGAGACCATCGCTACAGCGGATTGGGTTCTGGGTCAACGTGTGTCGGAGATTTAACTTGCGGTTCCTACAACTAGGGCTTGATCCACACGGCACACATGGGCGCGGGATTGGGACACGCCCAACCAGAGCAGTGCGTAGCATACCTTACCACGCACCTACCAATTAGCTCGTAGACTGCAAGCCCTAGGCGCCAACCTTGTGTAGGTCGGGACCATTCTAAATCCCTACTGACTCTGCAGGCTAGTGCCAGAGCTGATACCACGTAGCTCACCCGTGGAAGGTCTAACCCTTCCGAAGGCGAGCCCGCGAACCCGCAATATGGGCTTACCACTGCGCCCTCGGAGCCAACTCAAGCACCCGGGGGGCGGGGGGCGTACCCCGCGCACCCCAGGGCTCGAAACGATTCCCGAGGTACCAGTGTATGCAGGGCCGTACTGGTCATACCCTGCGTAAGGACACCTTACATCCTGAATGAGTTTTTCGGAGGGTAAGGACTTCGGTAAAACGTTTGACTGTACACCAATTTTTAACGGTGTCAAACAGTCTGACATCATACTGAAATAATCGTACCTTAAATTGTGGTGTCCATTGCCAATTGTGAACAGCGGATTGACCCCTGGAATTCCTAGTTTGACTCTCCGAATGTCGGGACAGCTGAAGCAATTCACTTAGTCCTTCGTCTCTCACAGAAAGTGGCAACGTTCTTGAGCTGTTTGACCATCAATCTTATGATTCATACACGAAGCTAAGGTGCCCGTATTTGAAATGGAGCGTAACTCCATGGAGCGTAACTTCTCTGTACATGAGGTTATACTGTTGATGCAGCCGGTTAGTTCTTCGGTGGATAAGTTCTTCGGTGAGACTTTTGAGTGTATAGCAATTGGTAACGATCTACACCGGCTTGAGGGGCTGCTTTAATATTCTAACCGTGAATTAAAGTGTCTGCTGCCAATATTGATCAGCGGATTTGCCCCAGGATTACCTGATTTCACTCTCAGAATCACAGGATATGTGGAGCTATTGACTTAGCCGTTCGTCTCTCACAAGGTTGTATCGTTCTCGAAACGCTTGGCGCTCAATATTGTAGTTCACGCATGAAATTACGGCGCTCGTCACTAAATTGTACGCATGTTCGAGCGTCTGAGCATGAAGGTATTCTCACGATGCAGCGGGTCAGGTACGCGGAAGGTACGGCCTTCGGTAAAATATTTGACTATTGTACCAGTTAGTAGCGTTCTTAACCGGTGTCACGCTGTACTTTTATATTCAAACCGTGTTTTATGGTTCCTATTGACAATACTATTCTGCGGGTATACTTCCCGAATATCTGGTTTGACACTCGGAATCACAGGATAGGTGAAGCTATTTACATAGCTGTGCCGCTCGCAACGAATATGGTAACACTCTGGAACGTTTTGATCGGCGATCTTATAAATCCTACATGAAATTATCGTGCCCGTCACTAATATGATTAGCAATGCCTTCGTCCGAACAAGAAATTATACTCTCGAAACGTCAGGTCTGGTGTACGGGAGATAAGGTGTCTCTAAAAAGTTTGATTCTACACCAATATGTATCGCCCTACAGCGGTTTGACTTCTAGCTTTAATATTCAATCCCTAAATTAATGTGTTCATTTCCAGTAATGTACTTGGCATTTACTCCCGGAATACCTGCTTTGACATTCAGAACCACAGGATGGGTGAAACTATTATCTTATCCGTTCGATTTTAAGGAATGTGGTACCGTTCTCGAAAGGTTCAACCCTCGATGTTGTAATTCACGCAAGATATTGAGGTGCCCGTCAATAAAATTTATAGTAATCTGTTTCTCTAAACACGAGGTTATACTGCCGATACAGCGGGTTAATCTTTCGGTGGGTATGGCCTTCGGTATAGCGATTGACATTATACCAATCGGTAACATTGGACAAGGGTTAGCCTCTGAATTTTCGTATTCAAACCGTGAATTAAATTGACCATTGCCAATAGTGTACACCGGACTGAGTTCCGGAATTCCTAGTTTGAATGTCGGAATAACAGTGCAGGAGAAGCTATTGACTTAGACGCTCAACCCTCAAAGAAGGCAAGATTGTTCTCGAAAGGTTTGATCATCGATATTCTAATTCATACATGAATTTACGTTGCTGTCACTAAAACGTGTACTGATGTGTTTCTCTAAACACGAAGTTATGCTCTCGATACGGCGGGTTAGCTTCTCGGACGGTAAGGTTTTCTGTAAAACGTTTGACATTATAGCCACTACTAACGATCTGAAATTGGGTGACGCTCTATTTTAGTATTCAAACCATGGAGTAAGGTGTCTATTTCCAATGCCGTTCTGCGGATTTACTGCCGGAATACCTGGTCTGAATCTCGGAATCTCAGGATAGGTGGAGCTATTTTGACTGCAATAGAGACAAACTTCATTTTGTGAACTCGAACTTATACTCTCGATGAGGCGAGTGAAGTTCGCGGAAGGTAAGACCTTCGATAAGCTGTTTGACTTCATACCAGTTGGTAAATCTCTCAAACGGTTTGACGCTCCACATTAATATTCAAACCGTGAATAGAGGTGCCTATCGCCAAAACTCTTCAGCGGATTTACTACATGAATACCTGGTTTAGCTCTAAAAATCACAGGAGGGGTGGAGCTATTGACTTCGCCGTTCGATGATCAAAGAAGGTAGTAACGTTGTCGAAGTGCTTGACCTTCGACCTTCTACTTCATACATGAATTTGTGGGTGCCGTTACTAAAATGAATTCTAACTTGCATTCTTGAACACGACGTAATACTCCTAATACTGCGGGTTTGGTTTTCGGAAGGTAATGCCTGCCGTGAAAAGTTTACTCTATACGAATTGGTAATGTTCGCCGACGCTTGGACCCTCTAATATAATATTCATAACGTGAATTAAGATCACTATTTCGAATGCTGTTCAGCGGGGTTACTCCCGGAATGACTGGTTTGTCTCTCGGAATGACAGGATAGGTGAAGCTATTGACTTTGTCGTTCGACTATCAAAGGAGGGGGTAACGTTCTGGATCACTCCGCCTCCCGATCTTCCCATTCATACCTGAAATTACGGTGCTTGTCACTAAAATGTAAACTAATTTGCTTCTCGGAACTGGAAGTAGTATCCTCAATATAGCGGGTTAGCACCTCGGAAGGAAAGGCCTGCGGAAAATAGTTAGACTGTATACGAACAGGTAAAGATCTACAAACGTTTGATGGCCTACATTAAGATTTAAACATTCAACGATAGTGTTTATTGCCAATAGCTTCCAGCGGGTTTACTCCGTGAATACCTCGACAGACTCTGTGAACCACAGGATATGCGAAGCTCTTGACAAAGCTGTGTGATTGTAAAAAAATATGATGACGTTATCGATCGGGTTGACGCCCGATCTTCTTATTGGTACACGTAATTAGGATGCCGGTCACCAAATTGTATACTACATTGTTTCCTTGAACACGAAGTTATACACTGGATGCAATGGGTTATATTCTTGGAACGTAAAGTCCTTGGTAAGATGTTTGACTCTATACCAATGGGTAACGTTCTACAACGGCTTGACTCTGTACCTTAGTATTCATAACGTGGAGTAATATGACTAACGACAATACTGTTCAGCGGATTGTCTCCCGGAATACCTGGTTCCATTTTCGGAATCGCAGGATATGTGAAGCTATTGTCGCAGCCGCTCAAATATCAAAGAAGGTGGTAACGTTCTTCATCGGTTTTACAATTTACCTTCGAATTCATACATGAAATTACGACGAACGTCACGAAAATGTTTGCTAATTTGTTTCTCTGGACAAGAAGATATACACACGATACTGCGGGTTAGGTTCTAGGAAGGTAAGGCCTTCGGTGAAAAGTTTGACTGTACAACAAGAGATGACGATCTAAAGCATATGCCTTCGACACTCAAAGAAGGTGGTACCGTCCTCGAACGGGTTGACGCTCGATTATCTACTTCATACAGGGTATCATGGTGCCCGTCACAGAAATGTATTCAAGTTCGTACCTTCGAAAATACTGTTATACTCCCGATACAGCTGGTTAGTTTATCGGAGGGTAAGGCATTCGGGAAAAAACGTTTGACGATATATCATTAGGTAACGTCCTCACACGGTGTGCCGCTATAATTTAATATTTAGTCCGCGAATTAACGTATATATTGCCAAGTCTGTACCGCGCATTTACTCCAGGACTTTATCGCTTGACATTCGGAATCGCAGGGTAGGTGAAGTTATTGACTAAGCCGTTGGTTTCTCACCGAATGTGGCAACGCTCTTGAGCGGTTTCATACTCGATCATGTAAATCGTACATGAAGTTTGAATTTCTCTCTCTGAACACGAAGTTATACTCTCGATACAGCGGGATATCATTTCGGAAGGTAAGGCCGCCGGAAAAAGTTTGACACTATACCAATAGGTAACGTTCTCAAAGGATTGACTGTGTACTCTAATATTTACACCGTGGAATAGTGTGTCTAATGTCCATACTGAGCAGCTGATTCCTTGAGGAATACCTGGAATGTATCTCTGTATCACAGGATGGGTGAAGCTGTACACTCAGCCGTTCTATTCTCAAACAAGGTGATAACGTTCTCGAAAGTTTTGACTTTCGGTTTTGCTATTCGTGCATGAAAATACGGTGTCCGTATGCTAAAGGGTCCACAAATTTGTATCTGTCGACAACGAGCAATGCACTCCCTACAGCGGGTTAACATTATCGGCATATGAGTTATTCGATAAAATGAATTAGTTTATACGAATTCGTTATGACCTCCAACGTTTTGACGCTCTACTTTTATAATGAAACCGTGAATTTAGGTGTATATTGCCATTGTTGTACAGCGCATATACTCATAGAATGCCTGGATTGGCTGTCTGTATCGCAGGATAGTTGAAGGTATTGACGTAGCTGTGCCGCTCCCACAGATGGTGGTAACGATCTCGAACAGCTTATGTCTCGATTTTGCTGTTCATATACGAAAATATGGTGTCCGTCTGCTCAAATGTCTAATAATTTGATTCCACTACCACTATGCAAAGCACGCCCTACAGCTGGTTATGATTCTCGGAAAGTAATGCCCCCGGTAGAATTTTTGTCCGTATACCAATTGGTAACGGTCTCTAACGGCGTGGCGAACTACTTCAATATCAAGCCGTGATTTAAGGAGTCCATTGCTAATACTGATCAGAGGATTGACTGCCCGAATACCTGGTTCAGCTCTCGGAATCACAGGAGAGCAGAAGATATTGTCTTAGCCGTCCCACTACCAGAGAACGTGGGAAAGCTCTAGAAAGGTTTGACCCTCTATCACCTTACCCATACGTGAAACTAAGGTGCGCGTCGCTAGAATGTCTACTAATTTGCTCCTCTGAACACGGAGTTATACCATCGATACAGACGGTTAGGCTTTCGGAGTGTAAGGTCTCCAGTAAAACGTTCGACTTTGGTCATACTGGCAACGCATCCAAACAATTTGACGCTCTACATTAATATTCAACCAGCGAATTAATGTGTCTTTTACCAATACCGTTCAGCGGATTTACGCCCGGAATACCTGCTCATACTCATGCTATCGCAGGTTAGATGAAGTTATATCGAGGTCTTTTAGTTGCACACAGAAGATAGAAGCGGCATTACTGTATGGTTTCAGTCAATTCTGTATTCTTGATTTTGAACCATATGCATTCTGTTACAGTTGTCTATTTATTTATAGATACTGCAATTTACTGTTACTATATTTTCGTTCTTGTTCGAAATTTTCAATTTTTATGCAAAAAAATTGTATTTCGTAGTATAAGTACCTTTGAAATTAGTTGAGTGTGCGTTTATGACATTATCTTGTTAAAAATATTGCTATTTTATATGATTGTCTGGATAAGTACCTACGCTGTCGGAGCGACACGACTGGAGTGATCCTGTATTTGCGTACGACAGATCGAAGCGGCAATACTGGAGGGTCGTAGTTAATTTCTATAACTTGGGTGTTATACTGCCGAGACTCTTTTGCAGTCTTCCTTGTAGTTTAACTAACTGTAATTTACTGATATGGAATATTCAATGTTTCTCAATATTTTCAATTTTTAGTTTAAAGGATTGTGTTTCCTTGTCACAGCGTCTCTGGCTTTAAATGAGTATACGTTTATGTCAGCATTTTGTTAAACATATTCTTTTCTTATACGATGGTCTATATATACACCAACGCTGTTTGAGGGACACGACTGTCGTGGCCTTGTAGTAGCGTACGGCAGAACGACGCGGCACTGCTGGATGATTTACGATTTTGTCTTTAACCTTCATTTTGTAGCGAATGCGTTGTTCCCAATTTCCCATTTATTTATACTTACTGTAATTTACTGTTATGATATTTTCGATCATTTTCAAAATTCCCAATATTTAATTTCAAGCGTTATACTTTTTGGAAAAATTCTCGTTGGAATAGTTGAAGTGTACGTTTATACCTATATTTTGATGAATTTGTTGTTGTATAATTCGATTGTCAGTACATACATGCAGATCGTACGCTGCAGCAACGACTCGACTGGAGTGTTATTCTAGTTGCGTACGGTAGCTTTGGGAGACAATACTCTATGGTCATTGTTAATATGATTAACCATAATAACGTGCCGTAAGAATTCTTTCTCTGTTCTGTACTTACATCGACATACTCTAACTTATAGTTATGATATTTTCGATTTTTTTCCTAATTTCCAGGCTTTAATTACAAAAATTGTATTAATGAGGAATCTTGTCTATTGAATGAGTTGAGTGTAGATTTATGACATTGTTTTATTATACTTATAGTTATTGTATATGATTGTCTGTATACGTTCCTACGCTAGCGATACTACACGGTAGGAGTTACTTTGTATTTGCGTTCAGCAGATGTGGGCGACACTACTAGATGGTCCGCGTTAATTTCATAACCAGGACTTTGTCCTGTATGCATTTTATCCCAGCCTTCCATTTGTTAACACACAGCGTAATTTAATGTCTTGATGTTTACGATTTCTTTCCAAGGGTCAATTTTTGTTTTAAAAAATTGTATTTCTTTGTAAAAGCGTTCTTTGGATTAGGTGAGTTTAAGCTTATGACAATACTTTGTTGAGCTTGTTGTTATTTTACATGATTGTCTATATTCATACCTACGATTCCGGAGCGACAGGGCTGTGGTGGACATGTAGTTGCGTATGGTACATCTGAGCAAAGATAATGGATGGTCAACGTTAATTTTTTTAACCTTGAACTTGTACCATATGCAGTTCCTCCCATCTTTGCTATTTACTTCATCGTACTGTAATATATTCCTGTGACTTCATCGATTACGTCTGAATTTTTATTTACTAATTTCAAAAATAGTATTTTTTTTCAGGAGCGCCTTTGGAATTACTTGAGTGTACGTTAATGACCCTACCTTGTATAATTTGTTATTACATTGTTTGATTGTTTCTATATGTACCTACTCTCCCTGAGCGACACGTCTGGACCTATCATGTAGTTGCGCTCACTAGATCGGAGAGTCACTGCTCTATGGCCTATGCTCATTTTTTTAACCTTGATATTGTACCACTTGCATTCTTTCACTATTTTCAACTTATTAGCACATACAGTAATTTACTGTTTCGATTCTTTTGATATTTTGAAAATTCCCAATTTCTAATATTAATCGTTGTACATTTTATGAACGGTGCCTTTGGAATTTGATGAGTATACGATTATGACAATACGTTGTTGAATAGTTAGTCATTCTATATGATTGTCTCCATCTGTAACTACGCTGCCGGAGCGAAAGCACTGGATTCGTCTTGTTGTTGAGTTCGCTAGGTCGGAGCGACAAATGCTGTACTGTCTACGTTAATTTCTTTAACCTTGATTTAGTACTTTATGCATTCCTTCGAATTCTTCCATTTATTCATATATACTGTAATTTACTGTTGTAATACTTACGATTTTCTCCAAAATTGCCAATTTTTAATATCAATCATTGTACATTTTATGAAAAGAGTCTTCGCAATCAGTTGAGAGTACGTTTATGTCATCAGTTTTCTATATTTGTTGTTATTTTCAACGATTTTGCGTGTACTTACCAACGCTTCCGGAGCGACTTGGGTGGAGTTCTTTAGCAGTTGCGTTCGGAATATCGGAGCGACTGTGCTGTATGGGCTTTGATAATTCCTTTGACCTTGATATTGTACCGTGTGCATTATTTCTCTGTATTCTGTTTATATCTTCATACTTTAATTTACTGTTATGATATCTCCAGTTCTTTTCAAAATTTCCAATTTTTGGTATAAAAATCTGTATTTATCAGTGCATGTGTCTTTGGAATTAGTCGAGTGTACGTCTATGCCTATATTATGATGAAACTTATTCTTATTCTACATAATTTTCTCTATACGCACATACGCCTCCGGAGCGATGAGCCTGTTATGGTCTTGCATGTGCGTTCGAGATATCGGACCGACACTATGGTATTATCTTCGTTAATTTCTCTATCCTTGATATTGTGTCGAAAGCATTCTTTCGATATTCACTATTTATTACTACATTCTGTAATCTACTGTAATGATATTTCCGGCTTTTTCAAACCCTCCAATATTTTGTTTCAGAAATTGTATTTTTTAGTAGAAGTGAAAATATCACAGCAGTAAATTAGAGTATGTACATATAAATGAAAAACTTGGAAAATATTCCGACTGTACAATATCAAGGTTAAAAACATTATCGAAGACCATCCAGTAGTGTCGCTCCGACCGGCCGTTCGCAACTGCAAAGCCACTACAGCCGTGTCTTTCCGGAAGCGTAGGTGTGCATACAGGCAACCGTATAAAGTAACATTAAGTATAGCAAAATATTATCGTAATCGTACACTTAACTAATTTCAAACTTTTATTAAAAAATACAATACTTTAAATAAAAATTGGAAACATCGGAGGAAATTAAGGTTATCGTAAAAGTAAATTACGGTATTTCTAAATAAGCAGAAAATTGCGAAAGACGGAATACGGTACAACATTGTTTTTAAAGGAAATAACGACGGCCATCCAGTTGAGCCGCTACGATCTGTCGTACGCCACTTCAAGACCTCGCCAGTCGTGTTGCTCCGGCTGCGTGGACACCTATACGGCCAATAATGTAAAACTACGATAGGTTTAGAATAATATCTCGTCAAACGTACACTCAACAAATTCCATAGACTCTTTTTCCAAAAAATACAGTTTTTCAAATTAAAGACTAAAAGATATGAAAAAAATCGAACATATCCTTAAAGTAAATTGCAGTATGTAGTAATAAATAAAATCCAGCCTATCAATGCTTACGCTTCATTGGTAAGGGCAAAGGAGAAACAAGGGCCTTACGCTATTGCCGCTTCCGATCTGCCGATCTGCAGCGTAGGTACGTTTACAGGCAATCAAATAATACAGGCAACAAATTGTCCTAAATAATGACATAAACGTACACTCCACTAATTCCAAAGACACCTTTACTCTGAAGAAATTTGTGAATTTAAAAATTAGAAACTATGAGAGAAACGAACATATCAAAACAGTAAGTACTCAGTACGTATGAATAGATGGAGGACTGGGAAACAATGCATACGGTTCAGTGTCATGGATAGATAAATTATCGAAAATGATACAGTAGTGTCGCACCGATATGCCGAATGGAACTGCAAGACCACTCGATTCGTGACCTTCATGAAGCATAGATACGTATTTAGAAAATCATGTACAATGACCATAAATATAACAAAGTAATGTTATAATGGTACACCCAATTATTTTCAAGGACACCTTTACTAAGACATACAAATTTTTGAACTTACAAATTGCAAATTATGGAAGAAATCGAAGATATCCGAAGAGAAAATTGCAGGATGTATATATTAATGGAACACTGGGATGAAATCCATACGGAACCAAATCAGAATTAATGAAATTAACGAAGATCATCCAGCAATGCTGTTCCGACATACTGAAGGCAACTGCAATTCCAGTCCATTCGTGTCGCTCCGGAAGCGTAGGTACGTATACAGTAAATCATGTAAAAATTACAATAAGTTTATCAAAATAATGTGATAAACGTGCAGTGAACTAGTTCCACAGACACTTGTATTCAGAAATCGAATTTTTTTTTAACTAACAATAGAACTATAGAACTAACAATTTCGAAAAAAAAAAAAAAAAATTGTAACGACCATAACAGTAAATTGCAGTATTTGTATATAAATATACAATTGAGAAAGAATTACTTGCGGTTCAAAATCATGTCTTAAAAAATTTGCGGAGACCATACAGTAGTGTTGCTCGATCTGCCGTGTCATCATTCACAGTTCGAATATTATAGCAGGAGGTCAAGCCATTGTAGAACTATACCCATTCGTATACAGTCTAACTTGTTACCGTAAGCCATTCCTTCCAAGAAGCAAGCCCGCTATATTGAGGGCATTACTTCGTGTTCCGAGAAGCAAATTAGTAGTCATTTTAGTGATGGCCACCTTAATTTCGTGTATGCATTAGAAGATCAGAGCACAGAGTGATCCTGAACATTACCGCCCCCCTTTGAGAGTGGAACGGCCATGTGAATAACTTCTCCTATCCCGTGATTCTGAGAGTCAACCCTGGAAAACCGTCATGTAAGTCGTCTAAACAGCATTGGGATTAGACTCCTCATTTCGCAGTTTGAATATTAATATGGAGCGACAAACTGTGTGAGAGCGTTACCAATTGGTATAATGTCAAATGTTTTAGCGACGACCTTACCCTCCTAAAACCTAGCCCGCTGTATCGACAGTACAGCAGCGTCTTCAGAGGAACGAATATGCATACATTCTATTTACTATGACCTTACTTTCATGTATAAAACAGAAGATCGAGTGTGCGAAAGTTACCACCATCCTTAAAGTTAGAACGGCTAAGTCTATAGCTTCACATATTCTATGATTCCGAGAGTCAAACCAGGTATTCCTGAAGTAAATGCGCTGAACTATATTAGCAATAGACACCATAATTCACGGTATGAATATTAAAGTAGCGGGTCAATCCGTTTGCGAACGTTACCAATTTCTACAAAGTGAATCATTTTACCGAAAGCTTTACCGCCCCAGAAGATAACCCGCTGTATCTGGAGTATCCCCGCAGGGGCTGCGGTGGGCTTCCTGGTCCCATTGCAGTATGGGTATGACCAACCCACGGTGCCCGAATCGGCCCAACCTAGGCCGAGGTGAGCAAGCACCTCATTCAGGAAGTAAGGTGTCCTGACGAGGGGTATGACCGTTACGGCCCTGCATTCACTGGTACCTCGGGAACCGGCTCGAGCCCTGGGGCGGGCGGGCCTTGGTCTGCCCTCCCAGCCGGTTGCTTGGGTTGGCCTCGAGGGGGCAGTGGTAAGCCCATATCACGGGTTAGGGGACCCCGTCTTCGGACGGGTTAGATCCTCCACAGGCGAGCGGCGTGAGAACTGCTCGGGCGCTAGCCTGCAGAGCCAGTAGGGATTTAGAAAGTTCCCGGCATACCCAAGGTTGGCGCGTAGGGCCTGCAGTGTACGAGGTAATTGGTAGGTGTGTGGTAAGGTGCGCCACACATCGCGCTGATTGGGCGTGTCCCAATCCCGCGCCCATGGTGGCCGTGTGGATTAAGCCCTCGTGGCAGGAGCTGCACGTAAAATCACCGACACACGTTGTATCTGGAGTATAATTCCGCGTTCAGAAAAAGAAATTGGTATACATTTTAGTGTCGGTAACCTTAAATGCCATGAATGAATTAGAATATCGATGGTCAAACCGATTGAGAACATGACCATCCTCTCTAAGAGTCGCACGGCTAGGTGAGTAGCCTCAATTATCCTGTGATTCTGGGGGACATACCAGGTAGTCCGGGAGTAAAGCCGCAGTACACTATTGGCAATAGACACCTTAATTCACGGATTAAATATTATAGAAGCGCGTCAAGATTTTTGCCAGCGTTACCAATTTTTATAAAATCAAAAGGTATACTCAAGATCTTATCCCCAGAAGATCTTACCCATTGTATCGAGGGAATAAGGTGTTGTTCAGTGGGAGGAACTAGTAGACATTATTGTGACGATCACCTTAACTTCCAGCAGGAATCAGAACGTAGAGTGTGGAACCGTTCGAGAACGTTACCACCTTCTTTGAGAGGCGAACGGCTAAGTCCATAGTTTGTCGTATTCCAATATTCTGAGAGGCAAACCATGTATTCCCGGAATAAATGATACTAATTTGCTACCTTGAACACTGAGTAAGACACTCGCTTCAGCGGGTTGGGATTCTCGGTAGGTATGGCCTTCGGTAAAAAGTTTGACTCTAAACTAAAAGATGAAACTCTATAACCGTCTGACGCTCTACCGTCATATTCATACCGTGAAAGAAGCTGTCTATTGTCAATATTGTCTAGCGGATGTGCTCCCGGTGTACCTGGTTTTACTTTCGGAATCACAGGATAGGTGAAGCTATAGTCTTGGCTGTTCGAATCTCACAGAAGTTAGTAACGAGAGGTTTGATACTCGATTTACCAAGTCATATTTCAAATTAAGTTGCTCGTCACTAAAATTTGGACCATTTTGCTTCTCTGACCACGACGTTACATTCTCGGCACAGCGGGTTACGTTCTCGGAAGATAATGCCTTCGGTTAAAAGTTTGACACAATACCAACAGATAAGGATCTACGACGGCTTGAAACAGCACTT
Source organism: Lasioglossum baleicum (assembly GCF_051020765.1). Lineage (NCBI taxonomy): Eukaryota > Metazoa > Arthropoda > Insecta > Hymenoptera > Halictidae > Lasioglossum > Lasioglossum baleicum. The sequence goes on along the minus strand of NW_027469500.1, from coordinate 66,618 downwards.
TAATCTTTATACCGTAAATTGAGGTGTCCATTGCAGATAATGTTCAGCTGACTTACTGCCGGAATACCTAGCTTGACTCTCGGAATCACTGACGAGATGAATCTATTGACATAGCGACAGTCAAAAGTGGTCTACTGGTTCTCGCATTGTTGGACACTAGACCTTCTAATTCATACATGAATTGAAGGGGCCCGTCACTAAAATGTATACCAATTTGACATCTGAACACGAAGATATACTCTTGATTCAGCGGGTTCGCTTCTCAGAAGGTAAGGCCTTTCTGTTATGTCTGACACTGTATCAATACGCAACCTCCTACAAAACTTTGACTCTGGACATTAATATTTATACCATGAAATAGGGTGTACGATGCCAATACGGTGTAGCGGATTTACTCCCGAAATTCTTTCATTGACTTTCGGAATCACAAGGATTGGAGAAGCTATTGACTTAGGTGTTCGAGTCGCAACAAAGGTGGTAACAATCTCGAATGGTTTAAAAGTCGATCATTTAATTTGAACATGAAATTAAGGTGATCGCCACTAAAATGAGTACTAACTTCTTTCTCTGAACACGAAGTTATATTCCCGACGAGGCAGGTTATATTCGCGGAGGTAGTACCATCGGTAAAGCGTTTTATATTATACCAATTTGTAACGCTCTACTGTAATATTCAAACCGCGAATTAATGTGTCTATTGCCAAAGCTCTTCAGCGGATTTATGCTCGGATTACCTGGTTTGGATTACGGGAATACAGGATAGGTGGCTCTATTGACATATGCGGTAGACTCTGAAATGGGTGGTAACGTTCTCGAAGAGTTTGACCATCGATGATCTAATTCATACACGAAGTTAACGAGCCCGTCACTGAAATGAAATCTAATTTGATTCTCTGGACATGAAGTTATACCCACCATCGGCTGGTTAAACTCTCGGAAAGTAAGGTATCCATTAAAGAGTATGTCGTTATAGCAGTTTTTAGGAATCTCAAACGGTTTGACGCTCTACTTTAATATTCATACCGTAAACTAAGGTGACTATTGTCAATACCTTTCAGCGGATTTACTCCTGGAATACAAGGCATGACTCTCGGAATCACAAAAGTATTTGGAGATAATGACTCAGCCGTTCTTCATTCAAGGAAGGTGGTAACGATCTCGAACAGATGGACAGTAGATCTTCTAATTCCTATATCACGTTAACGTGCCCGCCACTAAAATGTATAGGAATTTGTATCTTTTATCACCAATATATACTCTCGATACAGCGAGATAGGATCTCGGAGGGTAGGTTCTTCAGTGAAACTATTACATTATACCAATAGGTAACGTTCTACAAGGGTTACACTCTGTACTTCAATATTCAAACCGTGAATTAAGGTGTCCATTACCAATAGTGCATAACTTATTGTATAACGTTATACCTCATTTGGTTATCGGAATAACAGGGCAGGTGAATCTACTGACTTTGCTGTTCGACCGTGGAAGACGGAGGAAACGTTCGCGAGCGGTTTGACACGTGGTCTTCTTATTCATCTTGAAATTGAGGTTCGCGTCTGCTAAAATATATACTAATTTGTTTCACTGAACACGAAGATTTACCCGCGATACGGCGGATTATGATCTCGGAAAGTAAGGTATCCGGCAACGCGTTCGACGTTATATCTATTGGTCACTTGTTCTCAAAGTGCTTGACTGTAAATCAAGATGTCAATTGCCTATGCTATTCAGCGGATATACTCCTGAAATACCAGGTTGGACTCTCGGAATCACAGAATAAATAAAGCTATTGATTTAGCCAGTCGTCTCTCACTGAAGGTGACACCGATCACGAACGCATAGACTCTCGGTGTTGATAATTATTCACAAGCATGATGTGTTCGTTCGTTAATCTGTCTACTAATTTGTTTCCGTGCACTTTGACCAGGACACTAGCTACAGCGGGTTAGGTTCTCGGAAGGTGTGATATTCGGTAGAAGGTATGACTCTATGCGCACTGGTATCGTTTTCACGCAGTGTGACGCTCTATTTTAATATTCACACCGCGAATTAATCAATCTATTGCCAATAATCTACAGCGTATTTACTCCCGTATTATCACGCTTGACACTCGAAATCACCAGGTGGGTGAAGCTTTTGACTTGGCCATTCGTCTCTCGCCGATGGTTTCTATGTTCTCTAGCGGCTTTACCCTCGATCCTCTGATTCGTACATGAAGTTAATGTGCCCGTCACTGAAATGAAGACTAATTTGTTTCACCAAGCAAGAAGTTAATCTCTTGAAACGTCGAGATTGCTTCTCCGAGTGAAAGGCCATTGGTAAAGTGTTTGACTTTGTACAAATTTGTAGCGCTCTCAAACGGTTTATCGCTCTACTGTAATATGCAAACCGTGATTTAAGGTGCCTATTGCCGATACTCTTCAGCCGACTTACTCACAGGATTCCTGGGTTGAATCTCCGAATCACTGAATAGATGAAGCTATTGATTTAACCGTTCGTCTCTCACAGCAGGTGGCTACGTTCTCGAACGCTTTGACCCTCAATCTCCTAATTCATGCATGAATTTAAGGTGCCTTCGCTAAATTGTGTACGAGTATGATCGTCTGAACCCGAAGATGTAACCTCGAAGAATCGGGTGAGTTTCGCGGAACGTACAGCCTTCGGTAAAACTTTTGACTTTGAAACACTTGATAACGTTCACAAACTGTTTAAAGCTCAATTTTAATATTCAGTTCCCGAATTGAGGTGTCTATTGGCAATATCCCTCAGCGGATTTTCTCCAGGAATACCTGTTTTGTCTCTCTGAATCACTGGATAGATGAAGCTATTGAATTATCCGTTCGACTTTCACAGATGGTGGAAACGATCATGAACTGTATGTCTCTAGATTATTTCATTCGCACGCGAAAACAAGGTTTCCGTCAATTTAAAATGTCTACTAATTTGATTCCGTGAGGTAGTAAGGATGACACTCGCTACAACGGGTTAGGTTTTTGGAAGGCAATGTATCTGGTACAAAGTTTGACCATTTACCAGTCGGTTCCGTTCTGCGATGGTACGAATCTCTATATTACTATTTAAACCGTAAATTAAGGTGTCCATTGCCAGTACACATCAGCGTATTTACTCCAGGTGGACGTGGTTTGATACTCGGAATCGCAGTATGGGTGAACCTGTTGACTCAGCCGTTCTATTCACAAAGACGGCGATAACGTTCTTGAACGGTTTGACTTTCGGTATTGCTATATATGCATGTAAATAATGTATCCGTCTGCAAAAATGTCTAACAATTTGATCACGTGAAGACTATGGAACACAATCGCTGCAGCGGGTTGGTTTCTCGGAAGGTCAGGCCTGCGGTATAGAGTCAGACCATATACTAATAGGTAAATTTCTACAACGGTTTGACGCCCCAATTTAATATTCGAAGACGGAATGATAGTATCTATTGCCCATACTGCTCAACGGATTCACTGCAGGATTACCTGGTTTCACGATCGGAATCGTATGCCGAGAGAAGCTATTGACTTAGCCGTTCGTCTCTCACAGAAGGTGACAACGTTGTGGAACGGTTTGACCGCCGTCCTTCCAATTAGTTCATGAAGTTAAGGCGGCAGTCACTGAAATGAATACTAATTTCTTTTTGTGAACACGAACTTATACTCTCGAAACGCCGAGTTTGCTTCCCCGAGGGTAAGGCCGTCGGTAAAGTGTTTTACTTTATACCAATTGGCAACGCTCTAAAATGCTTTCACGCTCTGCTATAAGATTGAAACCGTGAATTAATGTCTCAATTGCCAATAATCTTCAGCGGACTTGCTCCTGGAATACCTGATTTGAATCTCCGATCCACTGGATAGGCAATGCATTTGACCTAGCATTCACTCTCAAAGACGGTGGTAACGTTCTTTAACGATTTAACCATCGACATTCTTATTCAAACTTGTATTTAAGGTACTGTAATTGAAGTGGGTAATAATGTGTTTCAATGAACACGAAATTATACTCTCGATATGGCGGACTAGCTTCGCGGATGATAAGGCTTCGGTAAAACGATTGACTTTATAACAATATGCAACGTTCTTCATATGTTTGACTCTGTCATTTAATATTTAAACCGTGGACTAAAGTTTCCGTTGCCAATAGTGTAAGCTGATTAATTCTCGGAATACCTAGTTTGCCTATCGGAGTAGCGTGATAGGTGATGTTATCGACTTAGTCGTTCGACCCTTATAGAAGTTAGGATCGATCTCGACTTTTTGACTCTCGCATATTTTTTCACAAATGAAAATAAGTTGTCCGTCTGCTTAAATGTATACTAATTTTCTTTCCGTGATCACTCAGCTAGGCACTCGCTACAGCGGTACCGGTTCTCGGAAGGTATTGTATTGGGTAAAAAGAATTACTTCATTTTAATTCATAATCTTCTCCGTCTGTTTGACACATTACCTAAATATTTACATCGCGAATTAACGAGTCTATTGCCTATAGTGTACAGCGCATTTTCTCCCGGAATATCTGGTATATGTTTCGGAATCACAAGATAGGTGAAGCCTATGGGCTTAGCTGTTCTACTCTCATGGAACGTGGTAACTTACGCGAGCGTTTGTCACTCGATCTTCTAATTCAAACATGAAACTACGGTGCACGACACTATTCATGTATTATAATATGTTTCGGCTCAACGCCACGTTATAATTTCCGATACAGCGGGTTAGGTTTTCAGAGTGTAAGGTCTTCAGTCAAACGCTTGACTTTATACAAATTGGTAACGATCTCAACCGGTTTCACGCTCTACTTTAATAATCAATCCGCGAATTAAGGTATCTATTGCCTGTAGTGTACAGCGCATTTACTGCCGGAATGACTGGTTTGACATTCGGAATCCCAGGATATGTGATGCTCGTTACTCAGTCTTTGTTTCTCACAGAACTGGTATCTTTCTCGAACAGTTTGAAACTCGGACTTCTTATTCCTAATGGGAATGGCTGCCCTGTGACTAAAATGTTTACTATTGTGTTTCCCAAACATGTAGCAATACTCTCGATGCTGCGGGTTAGCTTCTTCGACGGTGAGGCATTCGGTAAGTCGTTTGACTTTATATCTATCTGTTACTTTCTCACACGGCGTGACGCTCTATTTTAATATTAATTCGCCGGTGTCCTTTGGTGTCCTTTGTCAACGCTGTTCAGCCCGCTTACATCCGGATACCTGACTTGACACTCGGTATCACGTGATATGGAAAGCAATTGACAGAGCCATTCGACCTATATACAGGGTGATTACTTTCTCTTACGGCTAGATCCTCGATCTCCTAATCATACATGAAATTAAGGTGCCCATCACAAACATATATGATTATTTCCTTCTCTGAACACGAAGTTGCACTCTGAATACAGAGGGTTGATATCTCGTAACGTCAGACCTGGGCCACAAAGTTTGACTCTATTGCAACTATTAATGTTCTCCGACGATATAAATCTATACCTTACTGATCAAGCCGTGAATTGGGTATTGCATCCACAGTTCAGCGGATTTACTCCCGGAATGGCTGGTGTGTCTCTCGGGATCACAGGATACGTGAAGATATTGCAATTGCTATGCGACATTCAAAAAAGGTGGTAACATTCTCGAAATGGTTGACTCTCGATCTACATACCCATAAATGAATTTGTGATGGCGGCCACTAAAATGTATATTCATTTGTTTCCCTGAACAGGATATTAAATCCACAATACAGCGTATTAAGTTCTCGATGGTAAGGTACACGGTAAAGAGTATGATGCTATGTCCAATATGTAACGTTCCCATACGGTTTGACGCTCTACTTTAATATTCATACTGTGAATAATGATGTCTATTGCCAATACTGTTCAGCGGATTTACTCCCGGAGTACCAGGTATGACTCTCAGAATCACATGATAACTAAAGCTGATAAACTTAGCTATAAACTTAATCTGAAAGAGTGTGGAAATGTCCTCGAACTGATTGACCCTCGATTTCCTAATGCATACACAAAATTAAGGCACCGTCGCTAAAATGTATAAACAATTCGTCGCACTGAAGACCATGTTTTACTAGCGATACAGCTGATTGGTTTTTCGCAGGGTAGGGTCTTCAGTAAAACGTTTTACTCCTTATACCAACTGGAAACGATCTCAAACGTTTTTCGGTCAACTTTAGTGTTCAAATCGAGAATAAAGATGTCTAATGCCAGTACTGTCAGCTGCTTAACATCCGGAACGCCTGGTTTGACTGTTGGAATCGCAGGATAGGTGAAGCTATTGGCTTAGCTGCTCGACTCTCTAGAAAGATGGTAACGTCCTTCAACGGTTCGTCTGTCGATCTTGCAACTCAAACGTGAAAGAAAGGTGTCCCTCCGCCAAAGTGACACTACTGATTTGTTCATGCGAGAACAGTAAGCAAGACTCTCCCTACAGCGGGTTTGTTCCACGGATGGCACGGTATTCGGTACAGAGAATGACTTTATACCAATGGATAATGTTTTTCGACAGTTTGAGCCACTACCGTAATTTCAGAACGTGAATTAAGGGGTCTGTTGCCTATACTGCTCAGCGGATTAACTCCCTGAATACCTGCTTCATTCTCGGATCGCAGGGTGCGCGAAACTATTGATTAACGGTTCGTCTTTACTCCGGGAGTACCTGGTTTTACTCTTAGAATCACTGGCAAGTTGAATCCATTGACTTATCCGTTCTAATCTCAAAGAGGGTGGTAACGTTCTGAAACGGTTTTGTTGCGCTTTTTAGTATTCAAACCGTGAATTCAGGTGCGAATTACCAATACTGTTCAGCGGATTTACTCCCGGAATACCTGGTTTGACTCTCAGAATCGCAAGATGGGTTCAGATATTGACTAAGCCTTTCCCACCCTCAAAGGAGGTGATAACGGTCTTCGAACGGTATGACCCTCGAACTTCTGATCCATAGATGAAATTAAGCTTGCCGTCACAAGAATTTATACTATTTTACTACTCGGACACAAAGTCATACTCCAGAAACAGCGGGCTTGCTTCATGGAAGTTAAGGCCTTCGGTGAAGTTAGACTCTGTAACAGTAGGTAACGTAGCACAGCTGTGTGATCCTGTCCTTTAATATTCATACCGTGAAGTAGGGTTTTTAATGCCGATACTGTACAGCGGATTTACACCGGCAATACCTCGTTAAAATCTCAGAATCACAGGATAGGTGTAGCGAATGACATAGCCGTTCGATCTCCAATGAACGTGGTAACGTTCTGGAACTGTCTGACTCTCGATCTTCTATTTCATTCATGGAATTAAGGTGCCCTTCACTGCAATGCATACTAGTTTGTATCCCTGAGTACGAAGTAATACTCTACATATATCGGGGTACGTTCTCGGCGTGTAAGGTATCCGGTACAAAGTTTGACCAAATACCAGTATGTACCGTTCAACGATGGTTCGAATATCTGCATTACTATTCGAACCTTGAATTCAGGTGTATCTTGCCAATATTGTACCGTGCATTAACTCCCGGAATATCTGGTTTAGCAACCGAAATCACAGATATGTTAACCTATTGACTTAGCCGTTTGTCGCTCACAGAAGGTGGTAACGTTCTCGAACGGTTGGACTCTCGATATTGATATTCATGAATGAAAATATGGTGCCGAACACTAAAATGAATACTAATTTGCATCTTTGAGCACGAAGATATACTCTCGATACAGCGTGTTCGGCATTCAGATGGTATGGTATTCAATATAGCGTGCGACTCTATACACCAACTGGTAACGTTTTCAAACGGATTGACGCTCTACTATAATTCTCAAACAGTGGATTAAGTTGTCTTTTGCTAATACTGTTCAGCAGATTTGGTCCCGGAGAACCTGGTTTGTCTCTCGGAATCTCATGACAGGTAAAGCTATTGAAGTAGCTGTTCGATCCACCAACGAGGTGGTAATGTTAGCGTACAGATTTACCCTGAATCTTCATATTCCAATATGAGAATAAAATGTCTACTGATTTGTTCCTGCGAACCCGAAAAGAGACAATCGCAACTGCGAGTTGGCTTCTCGGAAGTTAATGTATTGGGTAAAAAGAATGAATTTATACCAATGGGTAATGTCTGCCGACGGTATGACTGCCAACCATAATATTCATGCCGTGATTTAAGGTGCCTATTACCAATACCGTTTAGAAGATATAACTGCGGAACTCCTGGTTTGACGCTCTACATAACAGGATAGGTGAAGCTATTGACATAGCCGTTTGTTTCTCAAAGAATATAGTAACGTTCCCGAATGGTTTGTCATTCGATCTTGTAATTGTTAGATGAAGTTGAGGTGCCCGACACTAAAATGTATAGTAATTTCTTCCTCTGAACACGGTGTTATTCTCTCGATACTGCGGATTAGATTTTCGGACTGTAAGACTTTCTGAAAAACGTTTGACTTTATAACAATTGGTGACGTTCTCACACGGTGAGACGCTCTATTTTAATATACAATGCGTGAATTATTGTGTTTATTCCCAAAACGGTTCAGCGGACATACTTTCGGAATGCCTGGTTTGACCCCCTCATTCACAGGATAGGTAACGATATTAAATAGTTAACGATAAGTAAAGCTGTGCGACAATCAAAGAAGGTGGTAATGTTCTCAAACAGTTTGACCATCGATTTTCTAATTCATATATGAACTTAATATGCCGTCACGAAAATTTATGGTAACGCCATACTCTAAACACGAAGCTACACTCTAGATACAGCGGATTTGATTCTCGGAAGCTGAGACCATCGGTCAAGAGAGTGTCTTCATACAAACATGTAAATTTCTACAACGGTATGACGCTCTACTATAATATTCAGACTCTGAATTAAGGTGTGTATTCCCAAAATCCTTCAGCGGACTTACTCCCAAAATACCTGGTTTAGCTCTCCGAATCGCAGGATATCTGGAGCTATATTGACATAGACGTTCGTACCTCAGAGAACGTGGTATCGATCTGGAGCGGTATCACCCTCGATCCTTGTATTCATAATGAAATTAGGGTCCCCGTCATAAAAAAGTTTACCAATGTGTAGCTCTAGACACGTAGCTATACTCTCGATATGGCGGGTTAGCCACTCGGACGGTAAGCAATTCTGTAAATGGTTTGACTTTATGGCATTTGGTATCGTTCTCAATCGTCTTGCCGTTCTATTTTAATATTCAAACCGTTAATTAAGGGAACTATTGCCAATACTGTACAGCGCGTTTACTCCTGGAATATCTCGTTTCACTCTCTGAATCACAGGATGTATGAAGCGATTGACTTAACCGTTTGAATCACGAAGAAGGTGATATTATTCATGAACGGTTTGACACTCGAGCTTCTGATTCATAAATGTAATTAAGGTGACGGACAGTAAAATGTACACTAATTCGTCCCTCTGAACACGGTGATATACTCTCGATACTGCGGGTAAGTTTTTCGGAGGACAGGGCATTCTGTATGAAGCTTGACACTACACCAATAGGCAATGATCTACTACGGCTTGACGGCCTGCGTTAATATTCAAACCGTGTACTATGGTGTCTATTGCCAATACTGTACAGCAGATTGAAACCCGGAATACCTGATTTGACTATCGGAATCACGGGATAGATGAAGCTATTGACTTGACCGTTCGACTTCCAAAGAAGGTGGGAACGTCCACGAACGGTTTGTCCCTTGCATATTCCACTCCTTCATGAAGATAGGGTGTCCGTCCTGTGAAATGTCTACTAATACGTTCATGTAAGCCCAGAATAAGACAGCTGCTACGAGGGCTCGAGACCTCGGAATGTGTTGTATAGGTTAGGAACAAGGATTTTTTACCAATTTGTATTGTTTTCCGAAGGTTTGCCTCTTATCCTTAATATTCATGCACTGAATTAATGTGTTTATTGCCAATATTATTAAGCGCATTTACTCCTAGAATGCGTGGCCTGACTATAGCAATAACATGATCGTTGCAGCTATTGACATAGCTGTGCGACTTTCAAAGTAGGTGGGATCGTTCTCCAACGGTAAGACTCTTGATATTGCTATTACACATACAGCAAAAAGCTGTCCGTCTGCTAAAATGTCTACTAATTTTCTTCCGTGAGCACATAGCATGATAGCCGATACTGTGGGTTAGGTTTAAGGCAGGTATGGAATACAGTTAAAAGTATGTCATTATACCAATTCGTTATGTTCTCCAACGGATTGACTATCTACTCCAATTTTCAAACAGGGAAATTAGGTATCTATTGCCAGTGATGTTATGCGGATTTGCACCTGGAATTCCAGGCTTGATTCTCGGAACCACAAGTATAGGTGAAGCTATTGAATCAGTCGTTCGACCCTCGATGAAGCTGTTAACGTTCTCGAACTCTTTGGCATTGAATCTTCCAAATCATAAGTGAAACTTACGAGCCCGTAACTAAACTCATTACTAATATGGTTCCTTGGTCATCAAGCTATATCGACCGTTCACCGGGATGTATTCTCGGAAGTTAAGGTATCCGTTAAAGTGTATGAGTTTATACAAATTTGTGGCATTGTCAAACGGTTTGACGCTCTACTTCAATATTCAAACCGAGAATTAAGGTGTCCAATGCCAATACCGTTTAGATAATTAACTTCCGGATACCTGGTTTGACTTTCGCAATCGCAGGATGGATGAAGCTATTGACTTATCCTTTCAAACTTCAAATAGTGCGGTAACGTTCTCGGACTGTTTGTCCCTCTGTCATCTAATTCATACAAGAACCTATGATGTCCATCACTAAAATGTATACTAATGTCTTTCTCTGAACACGAAAATATACTCTGGATACGGCGTGTTAGCTCCTCGGTAGGTGAATCTTTCGGTAGATGGTTTGTCTCTATACCAATGTGTAGAGGTCTACATCGAGATGACGGTCCGCTTTAATATTTATGACCTGAATCACGGTGTCCATTGCCAATACTTTTCAGCGTATATATGCCTGCAATACCTGGTTTTACTGTCGGAATCAGTGGACAGGGGAAGCCATTAACTCTGACGTCCGCTTCTCATCTAGAGGTGGTTACGCTCTAGAACGGCTTTACTCTCGATATTCTAATTTATTCATGTAATTAAGGTGCCTGCCTATATAGTGTATTGTAATTTGTTCCTCTGAACACGATGATATACTCTCGATACAGCGGATGAGACATTCATATGCTAAGGCCTTCAGTAAAAGGTTTGACTCTATACCAATTGGTATCGTTCTCAAATGGAGTGATGCTCTACTTCATTATTAAAACCGTGTATTATATTGTATAATGCCAACATTGTTCTTCGGATTTACACCCGGAATACCTGGTTTGACACTCGCAACCATAGGGTAGGTGAAGCTAATATCTAGGGATTTCGATTCGCATCTACGGTGGCACCGTTCTCGAACGGTTTTACCATCGACCTTCTAACTCATACATGAAATTGAGGTGCCCGTCGCTAAAATTTAAATTAATTTGTTATTATGTAGACGATGTTATGCCGCAGATACAACGGACTAGGCTTTCGGTGGGTGTGGTCATCAGTATGACGACCCACTATATTCATATTGGTACCGATCTCAAAATTACTGACGCTCTACTTTAGGCTCAAACCGCGAAGTAAGGTGTGTATTGCCGGTGCTGTGCAGTGCACTTAATTCCATAATACCTGGTTTGACGCTAGGAGTCACAGGGTAGGTGAACCTATTAACTTAGTCGTTCGACTCGCCAAGAAGGTGGTAACGTTCTCGAGTGGATTGACACTCGAAGTTCTAATACATACATTACGTTAAGGTGGCCGTCTGCGAAATGAAGAACAATCCCTTTCCAAGGACACGGTAAGGCCTTCAGTAAAAAGTTTGACTCTATACCTGTAGGTAAAATTCTACAACGGTGTGACTCTGTTCTGTACTATTTATACTGTGAATTAAGGTGCCTATTGCCGGTACTATTCTGCGGATAGACTCCTGGAATTCCTCGTCTGACCCTCGGAATAACAGGGTCGGTGAAGCTATGAACTGAGCAGTACGACTCTAAAACAAGGTGTTAACCTTCTCGAACAGCTTGACCCTCAATTTTGCTATTCATATGTGAAACTGAGGTGTCTGTCTGTGAAAATGTCTACTCACTTGTGTCCGTGAAAACTATGATAGTCACTCGTTTCAGCGGGATAGTTTCTCGAAGGGTAATGTGTTACTTAAAAGGAATTACTTCGTCTTAATTGATAATGCTGTTCGGCGGATTGACTCCATCCATGAATTACACGATCGAGTGCCAAGCCTTTCGAAAACATTACTACATTCCGTAATATCTACCGGCTAAGACAGTAGCTACACCTATCCTGTCATTCCGAAGGTCAAACCAGATTTTTCGGTAGTAAATGCGCTGTACAGCATGGGTAATAGACACGCTATTTCACGGTGTAAATATAAAGATACACAGTCCAACCGTGGTAGCACGTTACCTATTGCTATAACGACAAAAGTTTTGCCGTAGACATTACCCTTCAAGAATATAACCTGCTGCATCGAGAGTATAACTTGGCGAACAGAGATACACATTAGTATATATTTTAGTGTTAGGTACCTTAATTTCATGTATGAATTTTAAGCTCAGGTGTCAAACCGTTCGGGATCGTTAGTATCACCTTAGAGTTTGAAACGGTTGAGTCAATAGGTTCACTTATCCTGCGATTCCGAGAGTCAAAACAGGTATTCCGGGAATATATTCGCCTTATATTGTAGGCAATGGACGCCTTAATTCACGGTTTGGATATTACAATGGAGCAACAAACCGATTAGAACGCTACAAATTCGTATAAAGTCAAACGTCCTACCGACCTGGTTAACGTTCGCGAATCTCACCGGCCTTGCCGAGAGTACAACTTTGAGTTCAGAGGAAAGAATTAAAATACATGTTAGTGGCACGCACCTTAATTTCATGTACGTATTAGAATACCGAGTATTAAGCCGTTCGAGGATGTTACCGCCTTCCCTGAGAGACAAACGGCTAAGTCAGTAGTTCCACCTATCCTGTGATTTCGAAAGTCAAGCCAGGTATTGCGGGAGTATATAGGCTGACCAGTTTTGGCAATAGATACCTCAATTCACGGAATGAATAATGAAGCGTAGAGTCAAACCGTGGAAGAATGTTACCAATTTGTATAATGTGAAACCCTTTAACAAAGACATTACCCACCGAAAATCTAAGCTGCTGTATCGAAAGCATAACTTTGTATTCTTGGAAGGAAGTTAGACTCCATTTCGATGAAAGGCACCTTAACTTCATGTATGTATTAGAATCTCGAGGGTCAATCCTCTCGAGAACGCTGCACCGTCTGACTGAGGCGATCTTCTAAGCAAGTAGCTTCTCCTATCCTGTAATTCGGGGAGACGAACCAGGTATTCCGCGAGAAATCTGCTGTTCAGTATGGGCATTAGGCACCATACTTCACGGTATAAATGTTAAAGTACACCGTGAAACCGTTGTAGCACGATACGTATTGTTGTAGAGTCAAACTTTTAACCAAAGGCCTCACCTTCGGAGAAGTTATCCCGCTGGATCGAGAGTATACCGTCGTGCTCAGAGAATGAAATTAGTATTCATTTCAGTGACGGGCGCCTTAACTTTATGGTGCAGGTCAAGCAGAACGCGAACGTTGCCACGTACTGTAAGAGACGAACGGCCAATTGAATACCTTCACCTATCCTGAAATTCTGAAAGTCAAACCAGATACTCCCGGAGTAAATCCGCTGAAAAGTATGGGCAATAGGCATCTTAGTTCACGGTTTGAATATTAATTTATGCCGACAAAGCGTTTGAGAACGCTTCCAATTTGTATAAAGTGGAACATTCTATTGATGACTTTACCGGCCAACAACATGACGCCCTATGTCGAGAGAATAACATAGTGTTCAGAGTGACGAATTAGTTTACCATTTTGAGGCGGCCATGTTAATTTGGTGAATGAATAAGAAGATCGAGCGTCAAACCATTCGCGAGTGTTACCATCCTCCTTGAAAGTCCAATGCCTAAGTGAACAGCTTCACCTCTCCTGTGGTTGCGAGTGTCGAAGCATCTGTTCCAGGAGTAAATCAGCATTACATTATCGGAATCAGACACCCTATTTCACGGCATCACGGTTAAAGTGCACATTCAAACCGATGTCGAACGTTACGTATCGGTATAGAGTGAAACTTCTTACAGAAGGACTTACCATCCGGGGAGACAAGCCACTGTATCGAGAGTATGACGTCGTGGATAGAGAAGCAAATTATTATTCATTGTAATGACGTAAACCTTAATTGCATGTATGAATAAGAAGATCGAGGATCACACCGATCGAGAACGTTACCACCTTCTGTGAGAGACGATGGGCTATGTCAATAACTTCATGTAACATGTGATAGCATGAGTATAAGCAGGTATACCGGCCCTAAACCCGCTGAACAGTATTGGTAATAGACACCTTAATTGGCGGGTTGAATATTAAAGTAGAGCGTCAGACCGCTTTATAACATTACAAACTGGTATAATGTAAAATGTCTTAACGAAGGCGTTACCTTCCGCGAACATCTCCGGCTTCATCGAGTGTGTGACGTCGGGTTCTGAGAAAGAAATCAGTCTTCGCTTCAGTGACGGGCACCTTAACTCCATATATAAATTAGAAGATCGAGTGTCAATCCTCTCGAGAACATTGGAATCGTCTGTGAGAGACGAACATCTAAGTCAATAGCTTCACCTAGCCTGCGATTCCGCTAGTTAAAGTAGGTTTTCCGGGTGTAAATTCGCTTCACAATATTGGCCACAGTCACCTTAATTCACGGTATGAATGTTCAGGAACAGCGTTAAACCGTTTGAGATCGTTTCAAACTGCAATAATGACAAACGTTTTACCGAAGGCCTTACCTTCCTAGAAGATAACTCGCCGCATTGTGAGTATAGCTTCGTATTTAGAGAAGCCACATAGTATCCATTTTAGAGACGGGCACCTTATATTCATGTTTCTATTAAAAGGTCGAGGATCAAACCGTTCTACTATGTTACCACATCCTTTGAGGTTCGAGCAGTTATGATAATACCTTCACCTATCCTGTGATTCGGAGAGGCAAACCTGGTATGCCGCAAGTAAACCCGCTCAACTGTATGGGCAACAGACACCTTAAATCACGGTTTGAATATTGAAGCAGGCGTTCAAGCCGTTGTAGAGCATTATCTGTTGGTGTAGGGTCAAATTTGTTACAGAATGCCTTACCCTTCGAAGAATTGTATCGCTGAATCGGGAGCATATCAAGTAGTGGAGATGTACGGACTAGCATACAGTTTTGTGCACCTGCACACTCATTTCGGGCCTGAATTAGAAGATCGAGTGCCAAACCCGTCGAGAATATCACCTCGTTCTGTTAGAGACGAATGGCTAAGTCAACAGATTCACCTATCCTGTGCTTCGGAGAGTCAAACCGGATATTCCAAGAGAAAGTCCGCTTAAAAATTTTGACAATGGACACTCTAATGGGCGGTTTGACTGCAACAGTAGAGCGTCAAACCGATTGAGAACGTTACCAATTGATATAGGGTCCATCGTTTTAGCGAATGCCTTACACCCGAGAAGCCAACCAACCGTATCGAGATTATATCTACGTGCTTCGGGTAACACATTAGTATGCAATATAGTAATGGGACCTCAACTTCATGCACGAATTAGAAGATCGAGGGTCAGAGAGTTCGAGATCGTTAGCACCTTCTTTGAGAGTCGAACGACTGAGTCAATAGCTTCACCAATAGATGGGATTCCGAGAGTCAAGCCTCGTATTCCAGGAGTAAATCCGCTGAACAGTATTGGCAATAGAAACATTACGTCACGGTATGAATATTAAATGTCGGGAGCCAAACCATTTGAGAACGGTACCAATTGGTTCAACGTCTTATTCTATACCGAAGACCTTACCATACCAGATACTATCAGCATAGAGAGTGTAACTTCGTGCTCAGAGATACAAATAACTGTACACATTAGTGGGAGGGGTGGGGGCAACTTAATATCATGTATGAATGGAAAGATCGAGCGTCAGGCAGTCGGAGAACGTTTGCAATTCGTATAGAGTCGAACGCTTCACCGAAGACCATAGCCTCCGAAAGCCTTACGATCTGTACCGAGAGTATATCGTTGAGTTCAGATGATCAAATTGGTATACGTTTTATTCCCTTATTATCCCCTTCCTTGAGGAAAGAACGGCAAAGTCAATAGCTTCACATATTTCATGATTCCGAAAGTCAAACAACGTATTCCAGTAGTAAATCGGCTCAACAGTATTGGTATTAGACACCCTAATACACGCGCTGAATATTAAAGTAGAGACGCTATCCGATTGAGTACGATACCAATTTGTATAAGTTTATACGCTTTACACAAGACCTTCCCCTCCGAAATCCAACGCGCTGTATCGAGAGTATTACATTATGTTCAGAGGCACGAATTAGTATACGCTTTATGGACAGGCACATTAACTGCGTGTACGAATTCGAAGATCGAGGGTCAAACGGTTCAGGTTCGTTAACACCCCTATGGAAGTCGATGGGCTGAGTCAATAGCGTCACCTATCCTGCGATCCGGGGGGGGGGGCATGCACTCCGGGAGCAAATACACAGGCATTTATTGGCAATAGACACATTCATTCACGATTTGAATATTAATGAAGGCCGGCAAACCGTTGTAGAACATTACCCGTTCGTGTAGATTTAAATTTCGTACAGAATACCATACCCAACGAAAGGCTGACAAGCTGTATCCATAGTATAACACCGTGTTCAGACGTTCGAACTGGTATACATGTACTGACAGGTACCTTAATTTCATGCATGAATTAAAATATCGATGGACAAACCGTTCCAAAACATTCCCACATTGTGTGAGAGACGAACGGATAAGTCAATTGCTGGATCTACCCAGTCATTAGAAAAGTCAAACCAGGTATTCCTGGAGTATATCCGCAGGACAGTATTGGCAGTGGGCACAATAATTCATAGTTTCATTTAAACTAGATGGTCAATAATTTTGAGAACGTTACCAATGGGTACAAAGTCAAACGTTATGCTGATGTCCGCACCCACCGAAGGCCTATCCCGCTGTATCGTGAGTATAACATCGTGTTCAAAGGAACAAACTAATTTACATTTTAGTGGCGACCTCCTTTATTTCATCTATTAATTAGAAGATCGAGGGTAAAACCGTTCGGGATCGTTACCACCTTCCTTGAGAGACGCACAACTAAATCAATAGCTTCACCTATTCTGTGACTCTCAGTGCCAAGCCAGGTATTCCGGGAGTAAGTACGGCGATCAGTGTTAGCAATAGACACCACAACTCACGGTTTGTATACTAAATTACTGCGTCCATCCATCTGAGATGGTTACTAAATGGTACAAAGTCATACTTCTTATCGAATGCCAGACCCGCCGAAAGCCGCTGTATCGAGAGTATAACATCGTTTACAGGGGAATGAACTAGTACATATTTTAGTGACGGGTACCTTAATTTAATATATGAATTAGAAGATCGAGGATCAAACCGTTCGAGAACGTTACCACCTTCTCTGAGAGACGAACGGCTAAGTCCATAGATTGTGGTATTCCAATATTCCAATATTCCAGGTGCAAATGATACTACTTTGCTACCTTGAGCACTGAGCAAGACACTTGCTTCAGCGGGTTGGGCTTCTCGGAAGGAATGGCCTTCGGTAAAAAGTTTGACTCCAAACTAAAAGATGAAGCTCTATAAACGTCTGACGCTCTACCTTCATATTTGTACCGTAAAATGAGCAGTCTATTGCCAATATTGTCCAGCGGTTATGCTCCCGAATACCTGGTTTTACTTTCGGAATCACAGGATAGCAGATGCTATTGTCTCAGCCGTTCCACTCTCAGCGAACATGGGAAAAGGTCTCAACGGTATGACCTTCGGTCATCTTACCCATTCGTGAAACTAAGGTGCGCGTGGCCAGAATGTCTACTAATTTGTTCCTCTGAACACGGAGTTATACCATCGATACAGCTGGCTAGGCTTTCGGAGTGTAAGGTCTCCAGTAAAACGTTCGACTTTGTACAAAGTGGTAACGCACCCAAACAATTTGACGCTCTACATTAATATTCAACCCGCGAATTAATGTGACTTTTGCCAATACTGTTCAGCGTATTTACGCCAGGAATACCTGCTTATACTCATGCTATCACAGGTCAGATAAAGTTATATCGAGGTCTTTTAGTTGTACACTGCAGCTCGAAGCGGCATTACTGTATGGTTTCAGTCAATTCCTTATCCTTGATTTTGTACCATATGCATTCTGTCACAGGCTTCTATTTATTTATAGATACAGCAATTTACTGTTATTATATTTTCGTTCTTGTTCGAAATTTTCAATTTTTATGTAAAAAAAATTGTATTTCATAGTATAAGTATCATTGGAATTAGTTGAGTGTGCGTTTATGACATTATCTTGTTAAAAACATTGCAATTTTCTATGATTTTCAGTATAAGCACCTACGCTGTCGGAGCGACACGGCTGGAGTGATTCTGTGTTTGCGTTCGGTAGATCGGAGCGAAACTAGGGCACGATCTACGTTAACTTCTTTAACCTTGATATTGCACCGTATGCATCCTTTCGCTGATTTCTGTTTATTTCTACATACTGCAATTTACACGTGTGGTATTTCCGATTTTCTTCCATATATCCAATTGTGAATATAAAAAATTGTATTTCTCAGTAAATGTGTCTTGGGAATTATGTGAGTGTATGTTTATGTCAGTATTTTGTTAAACTTATTCTTTTTTTATACGACGGTCTATATTTATACCAACGTTAAGGTGGTACTAACGATAAGTGTACATTGATGACTTCATTTTGTTAAACATATTGCTATCTTTTACGATTATCTATATACGTACCTACGCTTCCGGTGCGATGCGACTGGAGTGGCCTTGTAGGTGCGTGCGGACGATAGGAGCGACATTACTGGATGATCTTCGTTATTATCTTTAGCCCTGATTCTGACCAGTACGCATTTTTCCCTATCCCCCATTTATTTATACATACTGTAACTTCCTCTTATCCCTTTCCGATTTTTTTCAAAATTTCCAGTTTTTAATTCCCAAAAGTGTATTGCTAAGGTTAAGTTCCTTCTGAATTAAATGAGCTTACGTTGATGACATTATTTTGTCAAAATTATTGTCACTTTAAGAGATTGTCTGTATTCACACATACGCATCCGGAGTGACACGACTGTCGAGGTCTTGTAGTAGCGTACGGGGGTAGTAGAACGAGGCGGCACTGCTGGATGGTCTACAATATTGTATTTAACCTTCATTTTGTAACGTATGCATTTCTCCCAAATTCCCATTTATTTATACTTACTGTAGTTTTCTGATATTATATTTTCGATCATTTTCAAAATTCCCAATATTTAATTTCAAGCGTTATATTTTATGGAAAAAGTGTCATTGGAATTAGTTATGTGTACGTTTGTACCGATATATTGTTGAATTTGTTGTTGTACAATGCGATTGACAGTACACGAACATACGCTGCTGCAACGACACGACTGTAATGTTATTCTAGTTGCGTACGGTAGATCTGAGAGACAATACTCTATGGTCATTGTTAATATGATTAACCGTAATAATGTTCTGCAAGAATTCTTTCTCAGTACACCATTTACATCGACATACTCTAACTTATATTTATGATATTTTCGATTTTTTTCATGATTTCCAGGCTTTAATTACAAAAATTGTATTAATGAGGAAACTTGTCTATTGAATTGAGTGTAGGTTTATGACATCGTTTTATTATTAGTTAATTAGTTATTTATTTTTAGTTATTTATTTAGTTATTGTATATGATTATCTGTATACGTTCCTACGCTACCAATACTACGCGGTAGGAGTTATTTTGTTTTTGCGTTCAACAGAAACGAGCGACACTACTAGATGGTCCTCGTTAATTTCAAAACCAGGACTTTGTCCCATATGCATTTTATCCCAGCCATCCATTTATTAACACATACTGCAATTTGCTTTTACGATATTTTCGATTCGTTTCATAACTTCCAGTCTTTAAGTTCAAAGACTTTATTTTTTTGGAAAAGTATCTATGGAATTAGTTGAGTTTACATCTATGACAATATTGATGTATGCTTCTTCTTATTTTATATGATTCGTACCTCGCCTACAGCGCGACACGAGTGGGGTGGTCTTGTAGTTGCGATCAGTATATCGGAGCGACACTACTGTATGAACTTCGTTAATTTCTTCAACCATAATACTGTACCGTATGGATCTCTTCTCAGTCTTCCATTTATTTATACATGCTGTATATTACGGTTATGCTATTTTCGATTGTTTCATAATTTCCTGTTTTTAAATTAAGAATTTGTACTTCCTAGTAAAAGTGCCTTTTCAAATGTCAAAGTCTACATTTTTACAAATATTTTGTTTAATTTTTCTGTTGTATATGATTGTGTGAATACAAACCAACGCTTGTGCAGCAACACGAACGGAGTGGCCTTGTAGTAGCGTACCGCAAATCTGAGCGACACTGCTGGATGGTCTAGGTTAATTTCTATAGTCATGAGATTATACAGTATGCATTTTTCGCAGCATTCCATTTATTTATGCATACTGTAATTTATTATTATGATATTTTCAATTGTTTCAAAATTTCAAGTTTTTATTTTCAAAGATTGTATTACTTAGTAAAAGTGGAATTAGATAAGTGTACATTGATGACTTCATTTTGTTAAACATATTGCTATCTTTTACGATTATCTATATACGTACCTACGCTTCCGGTGCGATGCGACTGGAGTGGCCTTGTAGGTGCGTGCGGACGATAGGAGCGACATTACTGGATGATCTTCGTTATTATCATTAGCCCTGATTCTGACCAGTACGCATTTTTCCCTATCCCCCATTTATTTATACATACTGTAACTTCCTCTTATCCCTTTTCCGATTTTTTTCAAAATTTCCAGTTCTTAATTCCCAAAAATGTATTGCTAAGGTTAAGTTCCTTCTGAATTAAATGAGCTTACGTTGATGACATTATTTGGTCAAAATTATTGTCACTTTAAGAGATTGTCTGTATTCACACATACGCATCCGGAGTGACTCGACTGTTGTGGTCATGTAGTTGCGACCGGAAGATTGGAGCTACACTGTGGTGTGGGCTTCGTTAATTTGATTACCCGCAATATTGTACTGCAAGCATTCCATCAGGGATATATATTTATTCCTACATACTGTAATTAATAGTTACGTTATTTTCGATTTTTCTCATAATTACCAGTTTTCAATATCAAAAAATATAGTCTTTAGGAGAAGTGTCATTGGAATTAGTACGTTGTTCGTTTATGATAATATTTTCTCAAACTTACTGTTATTTTATACAAATGTCTGTAATTCGTACCTACGCTTCCCAAGCGACACGACAGGAGTGGTCTTGCAGTTGCCTTTGGTACATCGGAGCGACAGCACTGGATTCGTCTTGTTGTTGATTTCGCTTGGTCGGAGCGACAAATGCTGTATGGTCTACGTTAAATTCTTTCACATTGATATAGTACTGTATGCATTCCTTCGCATTCTTCCATTTACTTATATATGCTGTAATTTACTTTTTTCATACTTACGAATTTCTCAGAATTCCCAATTTTTAATATCAATCATTGTACATTTTATGAAAAGTGTCTTCGCAATCAGTTGAGTGTACGTTTATGTCATCAGTTTTCTATATTTGTTGTTATTTTATACGATTTTTCGTGTACGTACCTACGCTTTCGGAGCGACACGGGCGGAGTTGTCTGGCAGTTGCGTTCGGAATATCGGAGCGACAGTGCTGTATGAGCTTTGATAATTTCTTTGACCTTGATATTGTACCATGTGCATTATTGCTCTGTATTCTGTTTATATCTACATATTGTAATTCACTGTTATGATATCTACAGCTCTTTTCAAAATTTTCAATTTTTGGAATAAAAAATTGTATTTATCAGTGATAGTGTCTTTGGAATTAGTCGAGTGTACGTTTATGCCTATATTATACGGAAACTTATTCTTATTTTACATAATTGTCTTTATACGTATATACGCCTCCGTAGCGTCGCGCCTGTTATGATCTTGCAGGTGCGTTCGACATATCGGACCGACACGACGGTATTATCTTCGTTAATTTTCCTAACCTTGATATTGTGCCGAATGCATTATTTCGATATTCACTATTTATTTCGACATTCTGTGATCTACTGCTATGATATTTCCGATTTTATTGAAACCCTCCAATTTTTTATCTCAGAAATTGTATTTTATAGGAGAAGTGAAAACATCATAGCAGTAACCCACAGTACGTACAAATAAATGAAAAACTGGGAAAAAATTCTTGTTGTTCAATATGAAGGATAAAAACATTATCGAAGACCTTGCAGTAGTGTCGCGGCGATCTTTCGTACGCAACTGCAAAGTCACTAAAGCCGTGTCGTTCCGGAAACGTAGGTGCGCATACACTCATCCGTATGAAATAACAGTAAGTACAGCAAAATATTATCATAATCGTACACTTAACTAATTCCAAAGACACTTTTAATAAGAAATACAATATTTTAAATAAAAATTGGAAACATCGGAGGAAATTAAGGATACCCTAAGAGTGAATTACGGTATTTCTAAATGAACAGAGAATTGCGAAAGACTGAATACGGTACAACATTGTTTTTAAAGGAATTAACGACGACCATCCAGTTGTGCAGCTTCGGTCTGCCGTACGCAACTACAAGACCTCGCCAATCGTGCTGCTCCGGCTGCGTGGACACCTATACGGCCAATAATGTAAAACTACGATAGGTTTAGAATAATATCTCGTCAAACGTACACTGAACAAATTCCATAGACACTTTTTCTAAGAAATACAGTTTCTGAAATTACAGACTAGAAGATATGAAACAAATCGAAAGTATCCTAAAAGTAAATTGCAATTTGTATTAATAAATGGAGGATTGGGAAACATTGCATACGGTTCAGTGTCACGGATAGATAAATTATCGAAAATCAGGCAGTAGTGTCGCACCGATGTGCCGAATGAAACTACATGACCACTCCATTCCTGACTCTCCGGAAGGGCTTGTACGTATACCGACAATCATATGAAATAACAATTATTTTATCAGATTATTGTCGTAAACGTACACACAACTAATTCCAAACACACCTTTCCTAAAAAATAAAAATTTTGTATATTAAAAATTGAAAATTTAGACAGTAATCTAAAATATCCTAACAGTAATCTACAGCTTGCATAAATAAATAGGGCAATGGGGAAAATTCATACGGTACAAAACGAAGGATAAAGAAATTGACAAAGTCCATGCAATAGTGTCGCTCCAATCTACCGAACCCGACTGCAAGACCACTCGAGTCGTGTCGCTCGCGATGCGAAGGTACGTATACAGACAGTGATATAAAATGGCAATGTGTGTTGCAACATATTGTCATAAATTTGACCTCCTCTAAATCACACGGCACATTTCCAGAAATAATGCAATTTTTGAAATAAAACATGCAAGTTTCGAAGAAAATGGAAAATATCATAACATTAAATTACAGTATTTGTAAATAAATAGAAAAATGCGAAGGAATGCGTACGGTACAATATTATGGTTGAAGGAATTAATGATGACCATGAAATATGTCGCATCCTACGTACGCAACAACAAGACCACTCCAGCTGTGTCGATCGGCTGCGTAGGTTCGTATAGCGACAAGCGTATAAAATAACGAATAGGTTTCTCAAAATAAAGTCATAATTGTACAGTCAACTAATTCCAAGGATTCTTTTTCTATGAAACACAATTTTCTATATAAGAAGCAGAAGACTTAAAAAAAAAACAAATTAAAATATCATAACGTTATATTACAGAATGCTGATATAAATACGAAGCTGCAAAAGAATGCATACGATACAAAATCATGGTCAATGGAATTAACAAATACCATCCAGTAGTGACGCCCCAATATGCCATACTCAACTACAAGACCATTCTAGTCGTGTAGATTTGGCAGCGTAGGAACGTATACAGACAATCATATAAAATGACAGAGAATTTAACATGATATCGTCATAAACCTAAACTCACCTATCTCAAAAGAAACATTTACTGAGAAATACAGTTTTTTTAAAACAAAATTGTAAACTTAGAAAAACATGGAAAATATCATAAATGTGAACTACACCATGTAGGGATAAATAGAGGACTGCGAAGGATTGCATACGGTTCATCATTATGGTTAAAGAATTTAACAAATACCATATGACAGTGTCGCTCCGTTCTGTCGGACGCTACAGCAAGACATCTCCAGTCGTGTCGCACAATCAGCGTAGCGATGAATCAAGAATCATATGAAATAACATTATATTTAACAAAATACTGCCACTAACGTAGACTTAACAAGTTCCAATGACACTTTTTAGAGTAAACAAATTCATTTAAATAAAGGTGAAAAATTGTGATCCAATTTGAAAGTATCATAACAGTAAGCTACAGTATGTATAAAAAAATGGACGACTGGGAAACAATGCATACGGTACAGTATCATGGATAGATAAATTATCGAAAATAATGCAGTAGTGTCGCACCGATATGCCGAATGAAACTGCAAGACCACTCTATTCGTGCCGCTCAGGAAGCATAGATACGCATTTAGACAATCATATAAGATAACAAAGAATTTAACACCATATTGACACAAGCATTCACACAAACACACTTTTACTAAGAGATACAATTTTCTAAAATGCAAATTGAATATTGCGAAAAATATCGAAGACATTATATCACTACATTACAGTTTGTAGAAATAAATGGAAAAATGGGAAAAAATGCATACGATACAATATCGAGGTTGGAGAAATTAACGGTAATCATACAGTAGTGTCGCTTCGATGTACCGAACGCAACTGCAAGTGCACTCCAGTCGTCTTGTTCCGTCAGCTTAGGTACGTATCCAGACAATCATACACAATAACAGTTAGTTAAAGAAAATATTGTCATATGCGTACACTCACCTATTTCCAAGGGGAGATTTACCACGAAATACAATTTCTTGCAATGGAAATTGAGCATTATAAAAATGGAATCTAAAACATCATTACAGTAAATTAAAGAACGTATAAAATAAATAGACAAATTGGGAACGAATGCATGCAATTTAAAATCAAGGGTAACAGCAATTAACGAGGACAATCCAGTATGCTGTTCGAATCTGCCGTAACTAACTACAAGACCACTACAACCGTACCGCGCTCAAAGCGTAGGTACGTATACAATGTATGATATAAAATAGAAAGAATTTAACATACTATTGTCACAAACGTACACACAACTGATTCCATAGTCAATTTTGCTAAGACATACAGTTCCCGAAAATAAGAATTGAAAATTTCGAGGAAAATCGAAAATATCATAACAGTAAATAACAGAATGTATAAATAAATGAAAGAACTGGTAAAAAACTCATACGGAGTAACATCATGGTTAGAGAAATTAACAAAGGTCATCCAATATGCCGCTCCCATCTGCCGTACGCACCTACAAGACCAGTCCAGCAGTGTCAATCCGGAATCGTAACTACATTTACAGACTATCATGTAGTATAACATCAAATTTGTCGAAACATTTTCATAAACGTGCACTCATCTATTTCCAAGGACACTGTTCATATAAACTACAATTTTTGATGTTAAACATTTGGAATTTTGAATAGAATCGAAAATATTAGGACGGTGAATGACAGTATGTCGAAATATATAGAAAACAGCGAAGGAGTGCATACGGTACATTATCAAGGCTGAAGAAGTTAACCAATACCTTATAGTAGTCTCGCGGCTATCCACCGTACGCAACTACTTGCCCGCTCCAGGCGTGCCGCTCTGGAAGCGTAGGTACGTATACAGACAATAATGTACAATTACCATAAATATAACACAATAATGTTATAATCGTACATTCAATTATTTTCAAGGACACCTTAACTAAGAAATACAAGTTTTTGAAATTACAAACTGAAAATTATGGAAGAAATCGAAGATATCCGAAGAGAAAATTGCAGGATGTGTATATAAATGGAAGACTGGGATAAAATCCATACGGAACCAAATCAGAGCAAATGAAATTGACGAAGACCATCGGGCAGAGTTGTTCCGACATACCTAAGGCAACTGCAACTCCAATCCATTCGTGTGGCTCGGAAGCGTAGACACGTATACAGACAACCATGTAAAATAACAGTAAGTTTAACAAAATAATGTCATAAACGTGCACTGAACTAGTTCCAAAGACACTTGTATTCAGAAATAGAATTATTTCAACTAACAATAGACAATCTCGAAAAAAATTGTAAAGACCATAACAGTAAATTGCAGTATTGTATATAAATATAAAAATGAGAAGGAATTGCTTGCGGTTCAAAATCACGTCTTAAGAAATTAACGGAGTCCATACAGTAGTGTTGCTCGATCTGCGTACCATCATTCACTGTTCGAATATTATAGCAGGAGGTCAAACCATTGTAGAACTTTACCCATTCGTATACAGTCTAGCTTTATACCGTAGGCCATTCTTCCCAAGAAGCAAGCCCGCTTTATTGAGGGCATTACTTCGTGTTCCGAGAAGCAAATTAGTAGACATTTTAATGACGGGCTCCTTAATTCCGTGTATGCATTAGAAGATCGGAGCACAGACTAATCATGAACATTACCGCCCCCTTTGAGACTGGAACGGCCAAGTGAATTACTTCACCTATCCCGTGAAACTGAGAGTCAGCCCAGGAAAACCGAGATGTAAGTCCTCTAAACAAAATTGGGAGTAGACACCATATTTCGCACTTTGAATATTAATATAGAGCGTCAAACTGTTTCAGAGCGCTACCAATTGTTATAATGTGAAGCGTCATAGCGACGACCTAACCCTCCGAAAAACTAACCGGCTGCATCGAGAGTATACCTTCGCGACCAGAGTTACGAATTAGTTTATATTCTAGTGGCGGGCTCCTTAATTTCAGGTACTGATAAGAGGAACGAGCGTCGAACCTTTGGAGTACGTCAACAATTGGTATAGAGTCAAACGCTTCACCGAAGTCCTTACCCTCCGAAAACATTGCCCGCTGTATCGACAGTACAGCAGCGTGTTCAAAGGAACGAATTAGCATACATTTTTACCTTAATATCGTGTATAAAACAGAAGATCGGATGTGCGAAAGTTACCACCATCTTTGAAGTTTGAACGGCTAAGTCTATGGATTCACTTATCCTATGTTTCCTAGAGTCAAACCAGGTATTCCGGGAGTAATTGCGCTGAACTGTATTAGCAATGGACACCATAATTCGCGGTATGAATATTAAAGTTGCGAGTCAAACCGTTTGCGACCGTTACCAATTTCAACAAAGTCAAACATTTTACCGAAAGCATTACCGCCCCAGAAGGTAACCCGCAGAATCTGGTGTATAATTCCGCGTGCAAAAAAAGAAATTAGTATC
Source organism: Lasioglossum baleicum (assembly GCF_051020765.1). Classification (NCBI taxonomy): domain Eukaryota; kingdom Metazoa; phylum Arthropoda; class Insecta; order Hymenoptera; family Halictidae; genus Lasioglossum; species Lasioglossum baleicum. The sequence continues at coordinate 39,032 of NW_027469500.1, read as the reverse complement.
CATTTTAGTGCCGGCACCTTAAATTTCTTGTATGAATTAGAATATCGATGGTCAAACCGATCGAGAACACTTCCATCCTCTCTGAGATTCGAACGGCTACGTCAGTAGCTTCACCTATCCTGTGATTCGGCGGATCAATCCAGGTAGCCCTAGAGTAAAGCCGCAGTACAGTATTGGCAGTAGACACCATAATTCACGGATTGATTATTGAAGTAGGGCGTCAAGATATTTGCCATCGTTACAAATTTCTATAAAATCAAATGGTATACACAAAATCTTATCCCCAGAAGATCTTACCCATTGTATCGAGGGTATAAGGTGTTGTTCAGTGGGAGGAACTAGTATACATTTTAGTGACGAACACCTTAACTTCCAGCAGGAATCATAAGATAGATAGTCGAACCGCTCGAGGACGTTACCACCTTCTGTATAAGACGGACGGCTATGTCAATCGCACCACCTATCCAGGGATTCGAAGAGCCGTATCAGATAATACGGAAGTAAATCCACTGAACAGTATTGCGGAAAGACACCTTACATCACAACATGAATATTAAGGTTGAGAGACCAACCGTTGGAGAATATGACTAATTGGTATAAACTGATTCCTTTTACCCAATACCTATCCTTCCGAGAGCTTCACCTACTGTGCGATTCCGCGAATGGTATCAGGTATTCCTGGAGTAAATCCGCTGAACAGTATTGATAGCAGACACTTCAATTCAGGGTTTGCATATTAAAGTAGAACGTCAATTTAATTGAGAACAATGGCATCTGCAGTAAAGTCACACGTATTACCGAAGATCTTACCATCTGAAAAACTAACCCGCTGTATCTAAGATATATCATCGTGTTAAGAGGGTCGAATTGCTGTTTATTTTAGTGATGAGCACCTTGATTTCATGCATGAATTACAAGAACAGTGGTCTGCCGGGGCGAGAACGTTACCTCCTTCTGTTACAGATGAACGGCTAAGTAAATACCTTCACATATCCCGAAATTCCAGAAGTCAATCCAGATATTCCGGGAGCCCATCCGCTGCAAAGTATTGGTAATGGACGCCGTAACTGGCGGTCTGTATATTAAAGTAGTGCGTGAAACCGTTTGTGAACGTTACCAATTTCGATACATTCAAGCGTTTTTCCGACGGCGGAAACTTCCGCCAACACCGCCCGCTTCAACGAGCGTGTAACCTGTTGTTTAGAGGATCAAATTATTACACGCTCAAGTGACGTGGACCTTGATTTCATTATGAGTAATAAGATTAAGTGTCAAACCATTCGAGAATGATACCACGTTCTTTGAGATTGAAACGTTTACGTCAGTAGTTTCATACATCCTGTGGTTTAGAAAGTCAAAGAAGATATTCCGGGAGTAAATGCTTTGTCCAGAATTGGCGATAGATACCTTAATTCGAGGAGTGAATATTGAAATAGATCGTAACACCGTGTGAGAACGTTTCAATTGTTATAACGTCAAACATTTCAGACAATGCCTTACCGTCCGAGAAGATAGCCAGCCGTATCGAGAGTACAGCTTCATGTTTAGAGAAACAAAATAGTATACAATTTAGTGACGGCACCTTAAATTTATTTCAGAATTAGAATATCGAGATTCAAAGCCTTGGAGAACGTTACCACCTTGTGATAGAGACGAACTGCTAAGTCAATAGCTTCACTTATCCTGTACTTCGCAGAGGCAAAGCCGGTTTTCCGGGAGTATATCCGCTGAAGGGTATTGGCCATACACACCTTAATTCACGGTTTAAATATTAAGATACGGGTTGGAACAGCCGGAGAAGATTATCAGTTAACATAAGGTAATACTTTTTACACAATACCTTACCTTCCGAGATCCTAATCCGCTGTAGCGAGTGTCGATCTCAGTGTGAACGGAGACAAAGGAGTAGACATTTCAGCAGACGGACACCTCAGTACCACGTATTAATAGCAAAATCGAGAGTCAAATTGATCGAGAACGTTAGCATCTTTCATAGGGTCGTACGGCTACGTCAATGGCTTCTCCTACCTTGTAATTCCTAGAGACTGACCAGGAATTGAAATAGCCTATCGGCAGTACAGTATACTCAATAGACACAATAATTCACTGAATAAATAGTAATGTACAGAGTCATACCGTTGTGGAACGATACCTTCTGGTATGGAGTCAACCTTTTTACTGAATACCTAAACTTCCTAGAACGTATCCCGCTTTATCAATAGTAATACTTCGTGTTCGGACACGCCAATAAGAATACATATTAGTGACGGGTATATTAGTGTCATGCATGGAATGGAAGATCAAGGGTCTGAATGTTCGAGAACGTTACCACCTTCTTTGAGAATCGTACGGCTAAGTCACTAGCTTCACCCATCCGGTGGTTCCGAGAATCAAACCAGGTACACCGTGAGTCCATCCGACGCACAGTATTGGTAATTGGTACCATAAATGATAATTCGCATATTAACGTCGATCGTAACACCGTTGTACAATATTACCCATTCGTATAGAATCAAACATTCTTCCGAAGGCCTTACCACCCGAGCAGTCCAACCCGCTGTAGGGAAGGCCATACATAGCAATCACGGAAACAAATGAGTATACATTTCATAAGACGGGCACCTTAATTTCATGAATGAATCAGAAGATCAGTGTCAAACCGCTCGTGAATTATACCACCTTCTCCGGGAGACGATCGGGTAGGTCAATAGCTTCACCGATCCTGTGATTCCAAGAGTCAAACCCTGTAATCCGGGGGTATTTCAGCTGCACTGTATTGGCATTGCACACCCTATTTCACGGTATAGATATTAAGGTACAGAATCTATCCGTTTGAGAACGTTAACAATTGGAATAAAGTCAAACGTTTTACTGAATCCCTCACCCTCCGAAAGTTTAACGCATTATGTCGAGAGAATAGCTTGGTGCTCAGGGGAAGCAAATTAGTATATATCTTAGAGACGGCACCCTTTGTTTCGTGTCTGAATTAGAAGATTAAGTGACAAACCGTTCGACAACTTTGCAACCGCCTGTGGGAGACGAACTGCTAAGTCAATAGCTTCACCTATCCTGCGATTCCGTAGTTAAAGCAGGTATTCCCGGTGTGAGTGCGCTGAACAGCTTCGGTTATAAGCGCCATAATTTAAGATTTGAATATTAAAGTAGAGCGTCAAACCTTGGACGGTAAGGCATCCGTTGAAGTGTATTAAGTTATTCCATTTATTAGCATTCCCAAACGGTTTGACGATCATCTTTAATATTCATACCCAGAATTAATGTTTCCATTGCCAATAGTGTTCAGCGAAGATATTGGTTACGCGGTTCGTACCCCGTAGAAGGCGGCAACATTCTCGAGCGGTTTGACACTCGATCTTCTAACTCATATATGAAATTATTGTGCTTGGTGCTAAAACCAAAACTAATTTGCCCCACTGAACAGGATGATACACTCTCAATACAGCGGGTTAGTTTATTTGTGGGTAAGGTCTTCGGCAATAAGTTTGACTTTAAAGCGATTTGTAACGATCTCAAATGGTTTGGCGCTCTATTTTAGTATTCAAATCGTGAATAAATTGCCTATTCCCAACGCTGTTCAGCGGATTTGATCCCGGAACACCTGGTTTGATTCTCCGAATCACAGAATAGGTGAAGATATTGACTTAACCGGTCGTCTCTTACTGAAGCTGGTAACGCTCTCGATTGATTTGACTACATCGTCTAATTCATACATGAAATTATGCTGCACGTCACGAAAATGTAAACCAGATCGTACCTCTGAAGACGGCGTGATATTCTTGGCACAGGGGGTCAGTTTCTCGAAGGGTAAGGCGTTCTGTAGGAAATTTAACACAACACGAATATGGAATGTTATACAATATCTCCACGGCCTTCCTTAATATTCATCCCGAGAATGAAGGTACCTATTGCCAATACTCTTCAGCAGATTTACTCTCGGATTACGTAGTCTTACTCACGGAATCACAGGATATGTGAAGCTACTTACTTAACCGTTCGTCTCTCTCAGAACGTGGAAACGTTCTTGACCGGTTTGACACTCGACCTTCTCAGTCATGCATGAAATTACGGTGCGTTCCTCTACACACGGTGTTATACTCTCGAAACGGAGAGTTTGCACCTCCGAAGGTAAGGCAATAGGTAAAGAGTTTGACTTTATACCAATTGGCAAAGCTCTCAAACGGTTTGACGCTCTGCTTTTTCATTGAAGCCGTGAATTATGGTGCCTACTGGCAATCCCAGCAGCGAACTTACACTCGGATTTCCCGCGTTGAATCTCGGAATCTCGGGAGAGGTGAAGATATTGACATAGCTGTCCGTCTCTCACAGAGGTTGGTAACGTTCTCGAGCGGTTTGGCCATCGATCGTCTAATTCATGTATCAAAATATGTTGTGCCTCTGCTTTAATGTCTACTAATTTGTTTCCGTGAGCACTATAAATGGCTACAGCTACAGCGGGATAGGGTCTAGGAAGGTAATGTATTCGGTAAAAAGAAGGACTCTATGCTAATTGGTAATGTTCTCCGACGGATTGACCTTCTACTTTAATATTCATACCGTGAATTATGGTGTCCGTTGACAGTAGTGCTAAGTGGATTGGCTCCCGGTATACCTTCTTCGACTATCGGAATCACTGGTTAGTTGTAAGTATTGATCTAGAGGTTCAGTTCTCGAAGAAGGTGGTAACGTTGTGGAAGGGTTTGACGCTCTCTCTCCTAATTGGTACACGAAATTTAGGTGTACGTCACTAAAATGAATACTAATTTCTTTCCTTGGTCTCAAAATTATTATCTCGATGCAGCGAGATATTTTCTCCGACGGCAAGGCCTTTGGTAAAAAGAGTGACTCTATACCAATTGATTATGATCTGAGACAGTTTGACTCTACTTTAATAGTCACACCGTGTATTATGGTGTAATATGCCTTTATAATTCTGCGGACTTGCTCCAGTAATGACTTGCTTGACTCTCGGAATCACAGGGTAGGTGAAGCTGTTGCCTTCGCTATGCGACACTCCGTGAAGGAGGTAACGTTGTCGAACGGTATAACTTTTCGCTCTTCTTATTCAGACATGAAGTTAAGGTGCTGTCGCTAAATTGAGTACTAATGTGTATTTCTGAACACTACGATCTGAGCTCCATACGGCGGGTTATCTTCTCGGCCGGCAAGTCTTTCGGAAAAAACGTTTCACGTGATATCAATTGGTAACGTTCTCACATGGTGTGACACGCTATTTTAATATCCAATACGCGAGTTAAGGTATAAATTGCCAATACTGTGCCGTGGATTTGCTCCCGGAATACCTGGTATGTCTCCGTGAATCACATGATAGGTGAAGCTACTGACTTCGCCGTTCGACTCGCACCAATTGTTGTAACGATCTCGAACAGTTTGCCGTCGATATTCCTATGTATGCACGAGAATAATGTGTCCGTTTGATAATACGCCTACTAATTTCATTACATGAAGACAATGGAACACTATAGATGCAGCGTGCCTGCTTCCCGGAAGTTAATGCCTTAGGTATAATATTTGCTCTATAGCAATAGGTAACGATGCACAACTGTGTGACACTGTACTTTAATATTTGTACCGGGAAGTAGGGTGTATGGTGCCAATACTGTTCAGTCGATTTCATTCCGGAATGACTGGTTTGTCTCTCGGAATGTCAGGATAGGTGAAACTATTGACTTAGCTATTCGAACCCCAAAGAAAGTGGTAACGCTCTCGAACGGTAGAGCCCTCGATTTTCTAATTCATACATGAATTTAATGTGCTCGTGGCTAACACGTATACTAATTCGTCCCATGGATCACGGTGTTATACTGTCCATACAGCGGGTCTGATTCACCGCAGGTTAGGCTTTCGGTAAGAGTTTGACTGGATACAAGCATGTAACGTTCTTAATTGATGTGGCACTTTGCTTCAACATTAAAGCCGTGGGATAAGGTTTCTAATACCAATAGTGTGCAGCGGATTTTCCCCTGAAGTACATTCTTTGTCAATCGGATTCACATGATGTGTGTAGCTATTGTCATATCCGTTCGATCCTCGAAGAAGGTGGTATCGTGCTCGAACGGTTTAACCCTCGCTCTTCTGACACATACGTGAAATTATGGTACCCGTTTCTAAAACCTAGACTATTTTGAATCTCTGATAACGAAGTTATTCTCTCGATGCCGCGGATTAGGTACTCCGTGTGTAAGGTCTTCGGTAAAGTTTTTGACACTATACCAATAGACAACGATCTACAAAGGTTGGACTCTGTACTTTAATACTCAACCGTTAATTATGGTGTCTATTGACAATACTCTTCAGCAGATTTACCAACGGAATAACTGGTTTTACACTCCAAATCATTGGATGGGTAATACTACTGACTTAGCCGTTCGTATGTCACAGAAGGTGGTAACGTTATCGAACGGTTTGACACACGATCTTCTAATTCACGCATGAACTTAAGGCGCCGTCACTAAATTGTATACTAATGTATATCCCTAAACACTTAGCAATACTCTCGGTATGGCGCTTTAGTTTCTCGTACGGTAAGGCACCCTGTAAATCCTTTGACTTTATAGCAATTTGTAACTTTCTTACAATACGTCAAGCTCTATTTTAACATTCACTGCGCGAATTATGGTATATGTTACCAATACCCCTCAGGTGATTTACCATTGGATTACCTGGTTTGACTCTCGCAATCGCAGGATGGGTGGAGCTATTGACTTATACGTTCGACTCTCAAAGGGGGTGGTACGGTCTCGAACGGTTTGACAATCGATCTTCTAATACATACATGAATTTCAGGTGCAGTCACAAAATTGTTTACTAATGTGTTTCTCTACACACCTAGCTGTACTCTCCATACGGCGGGTTAGCTTCTCGGGCGGTAAGGCAATCTGTAAAACGATAGTCTTAAATAGCAATTATGAACGTTCTCAGACGGTGCGACGCTCTATTATAATATTCACTCCTCAAATTAAGGTATATACTGTCAATACTGTTGAGCGTATTTACTCCCGGAATATCTCGTTGGACTCCTTGATTCACGGAGTGTATTAAGCTATTGACTCAGCCGTTTGAATCTCAAAGAAGGCGGTAACTTTCTCGAGCGGTTTGACACTCCATATTTTAATTCACGCATGAAATTATGTATGTAATATTATGTATGTAATATATCGTCACTCAAATGTATACTAGATCGGGTCTCTGAACACGGTGTTATACCCTTGATACAGCGGGTCAGTTTTCCAGTGCGTAAGGAATTGTGTAAGAAGTTTAACCCTACACGAAACGTTAATGTCCTTCAACGGCATGACGGCCTGCCTTAATATTCACACCGTGAGTTGATGTGTCTATTGCCCATAGTGTTGAGCAGATTTACTTCTGGTTTACTTGCCCCTCCGTATCTAAGAATATGTCGAGCTATTTACTTAGCCGTTCAACTCTCAAGTAGTGTGGTAACGTTCTCTAACAGTTTGACCATCGAACTTCTAATTCATGCATGAGGTCAAGTTGCCTGTCACAGCAATGAACACTAGTTCCCTTTATTGTACATGAACTTATCCTCTCGAAGATGCCGGTGAATTTCGCGGACGGTGTGACCTTCGATAAAACGTTTGACCCTATACCAATTGGTAACGCTCTCAATCGGTTTGACGCTGTAGTGTGGTATTCAAGCCGTGAACTATGGTGTCTATTGCCAAAGCACTTCGTCGGACTTTCTCCCGGAATACCTGGTTTGACTCTCCGAATCACAGGATAGGTGAAGCTATTGACTCAGACGTACAACTCTCAAAGGAGGTGGTAACGTTCCAGAACGGCGTGACACTCAACCTTGGAATTCATACATGAAAATAAAGTGCCCATCTGCTAAAATGTCCACTAGTTTGTTTCCGTGAATAATTAGCATGGCACTCCCTACAGCGGGTTGTGCTTCTCTGAAGGTAAGGCCTTCGGGATTATGTTTGACTGTATAGGAATAGGTTACGTTCTACTACGGTTGTACGCTCTATATTAATATTCGTGCGGTGAACTAAGGTGTATTTGCCAATACAGTTTAGCGCATTTACTTCAGGAATACGTGGTTCGACTCTCGGAATCACAGGATAGGTGGAGCTATTGACTAGTTCGACCCTAGTCGACCCTCCATGAGTATGGTAACGTTCTCGAACGGTTTTTCACTCGAACCTCTAATTCATGCATGATATTAAGGTGCCCGTCGCTAGAATGAATACTAATTTGTTTCACCTAGCTCGAAGCCAGGCACACCCTGCAGCCGGTTATGTTCTCGAAAGGTCAGGTTGTCTGTAAAAAGAATGACTTTGCACCAACCTGTGATTTTCACTGTCGGTTTGACTCTCTATCTTCATATTCATAGCATGAATTAAGGTGTCTGCTTCCAAAACTGTTACGCGGATTTGCTCCTGGATTACCAGGTTTGAACCTACGGTATCACAGGATAGCTGAAGCCATTGAATAAGCCGTTCGAATCTCAAAGAAAGTGGACACGTACTCGAGCAGTTTGACATTCGGTCTTATTATTCATACATGAAATTAAGTTGTCCGTCCCTCCAACGTTTACTAATTTGCTTCCGTTTACACTAATCAACACACTCGCAGCTGTGGGATAGGTTGTTGACAGGTAAGGTAATTGGTATAACGTTTGACTTTATAACAACTGGTTACGTTCTAAAACGGTGTGTCGCTCTATCATAATACTCATTTCGCGAATTTAGGTATCTATTGGCAATACTCTCCACCGTATTAACTCTCGGAATACCTGGTATGACTCTCGGAATCACAGGAGAGGTGAAGCTATGGAGTTATCCGCTCGATTCTCAGGGAACGTGGCAAAGCTTTGGAACGTCTTGACCCCCCAACTTTCAGTTCGTGCACCAAATTATGGCGTCCGTCTTTAAAATGTTTACTAATGTGTTTCACGAAACACGTAGCTATTCTCGCGATACGGCGGGTTAGCTTCTCCGACGGTAAGGCATTCGGTGAAAGGTTTGACCTTATATCAATTAGTAACGTTTTCACACGTTGTGACGCTCTATTTTAATACTCGATCCGCGAATTAATGTACCAAATGCCAATGCAGTACAGCGGACTTACTCCCGGGATACCTGGTTTGACTCTTGAAATCGCAGGATACGTGAAACTATTGAGTTAACCGTTCGTCTCTTACAGATGGTGGCAACGTTCTCGAACGGTTTGACACTGGATCTTCTAATTCATAGATTAAACTAACGAGCCCGCCACTAAAATGATTTCTAATTGGTTCTATGACCACGAAGATATACCGAGGACACTGCGGGTTATATGCTGGGAAGGTAAGGCATCTGTTGAAGAGTATTACGTTACTCCAATGAATAGCATTCTCAATCGGTTTGACGCACTACTTTAATATTCATACCGAGAATTAGTGTGTCCAATGCCAATAGTGTGCAGCGAATATACGCAAGGATTAACTGTCATGACTCACGGAATTGCAGGATTGGTGAAGCTATTGGTAAATCGGTTCGACTCCTGCAGACGGTGGCAACGTTCTCGAGTGGTTTGACACTCGATCTTCTAATTTATACACAAAGTTACCGTACCTGTGACTGAAATGGATACTAACTTCTTTCTCTGATCACGAAGTTACACCACCGTAACTGTGGATATGCTTCTACGAAGGTAACGCCATCTATAAAATGTTGGTCTTCATACCATCCAGCAATGCTCTCAAACGGTTTGAAGCTCCACTGTAACATTTATACCGTGAATTATAGTGTCTATTGTAAAACTCACCAGCGGTCATACACCCAAAATTCATGGGGCGACTCTCCGAACCACAGGATTGGTGATGCTATTGACTTTGCCGCTCATCCTACACAGCAGGTGGTAAGCCTCACGAGCGGTTTGACCCTAGATAACCTAATTCATGCATGAAATTAAGGTGCCCGTCACTAAATTGCATACGAGTTCGTACCGCTGAAAACGATGTTATACTCTCGCAACGGCAAGTCTGTTTCACCGTATGTAAAGGCATCTGTAATGTGTTTGACTGTTTACCGATAGGCAATTCTCTCAAACAGTTACACACTCCTGTTTACCATTCAAACCGCGAACTAAGCTATTTGTTGTCAATACTATTTAGCGGACCAACTCCGGACATACCTGGTTCAACTTTTGGAATCACTGAATTGGTGAAGCTATGGACTTAGCGGTCCGACTCTCAAGGATGGTGGTAGCGTTCGAAAAAGTTTGGCACTCGATCCACTTATTCATACATGAAATTAAGGTGTACGGCACTAAGATGTATAATAGTTTGTCTTTCTGCTCGCGAAGCGACATAAAATGTCTACTCACTTCTTCCTGTGAACATTACGCAAGACAATCGCTACAGCGGGCTGGGTCCTCGGATGGAAATGCATTGGGTAGAATTAATGACTTTATAACAATTGGTAATGCTTTCCTACGGCTTGACTCTCTACTTCAACTTCATACCGTGTGTTAACCAGCGCACTGCCAGTACCGTTCAGCGGATTTACTCCAGGATTACCTGGTTTGACTCTTGGAATCGCAGGATACGTGAAGTTATTGACTTAGGCGTTCGTCTCTCACAGAAGGTGGTATCGTTGTCGAACCGTTCAACACTCGATCTTCTTATTCATAGATGATTCACACGTGTCCGTCACTGAAATGGAGACTAATGTTATCCTCTGGACCCGAAGTTATACTCTCGATACAGCGGTTTACATTTTGGGTCATCGGTAAAACGTTTGACTATAAAGCAATTGGTAACGTTCTACAATCGTTAGATGGTCTGCATTAATATTCCAACCGTGAATTGAAGTGTCTGTTGCTAATACTGTTCAGCGGATTTACTACAGTAATACCTGGATTTACTCTCCGAATGACAGGAAACGTGAAGCTATTGGCTTAGCCGTTCGACTGTCACAATAGGTGGTAACGTCCTCGAACGGTTTGACACTCGATCATGTAATTCATGCATAAAATTAATGCACCTGTCACAGAAATGAGTACTAATTTCCTTCTCTGAACACGATGTTATTCTCACGAAACTGCGGGTTTGCTTCTCCGATTGTAAGGCCATTGTAAATTGTTTGTCTTTATATCAATTGACAATGCTGTCAACTGGTTCGACGCTGGATTTTACTATTCAAATAGTGAATTAAGGTGTCTATTGGCAATACTACTCTGCGGATTCATACTTCGGAATACCTGGTTTTACTCCGGGAATGACGGGGTAGGTGAAGCTATTGGCTTAGCCCTTCTTCACTCAAAGAGGATGGTAACGTTCTCGATCGGTTTGACCATCGATATTCTAATTCATACATGAATTTACGGTGCGGGCACAAAATATATACTATTGTGTTTCTCTGAACACGAAGTTAAACTATCGATACGGCGGGTTAGTTTCACGGGCGGTAATGCTTTCGATAGTATGTTTGACTTTGCTGGAATTGGTAATGTTCTAAAACGATGTGACCCTCTATTTAAATAGTTTAATCCGCGAATTATGGTTTCTATTGGCAACATTGAACAGATCATTTACATCCGACATATCTCGTATGACTTTCGGAGTCATCGAATATATGAAGCTATGGACTTGCCTGTTCGAATCTCATTGAATATGGAAACGTTCTCGATCGGTTTGGCCCTCGGTCCACTTATTCATAATGAAATTAAGGTCCCGTCACTAAAATGTTCAATAATTTGATGCTCTGAGGACGAAGTTATACCCACAATACTACGGCTTATGATCTCGGAAGGTAAGGTTTGCGATAAGGAGTATGACTTTATGCCAATTGGTACCGTTCTCAAACAATTTAAGTCTCTACTTTAATATTCGTGTGGTGAATTAGTGTTTCTATTGTCAATACTGTTCAGCTGATTTACTCTCGGAATACCTGGTGTTACTCTCGGAATCACAGGATATGTGAAGTTATTTACATAGCCGTTCATCTCTCGCAGAAGGTGTTATTGTTCTCGAACTGTTTGACCATCGATCTTCCAAATCATACACGAAGATAAGGAGCCCATGACTGTATAGAACACAAACTTAATTTTCTGAACCCGAAGTTGTACTCTCGATACAGCGGGTTAGACTTTCGGCGCGTAAGGTCTCCAGTAAAGCATATGAATTTATGGAAATTGGCATCGCACTCGATCAGTTTGACGCTCTACATTAATACTCGAACCGAAAATTGAGGAGTCTATTGCCAATGCGATAGAGCATATGTACCTCCGTAATACCTGCTTTTACTTATGGAATCAAAGGATTGGTGAAGTATTTACTAAGCCCTTTCATGTCTAACAGTAGGTGGTAATGTTCACGAACGGTTTGATCCTCGATCATCTAATTCATACACGAAGATAAGGTGTACATCACTGTAATGAATGATAATTTCTCACCCTCAACTCGAAGTTATGCTTTCGAAACAGCGGGTTATTTTTTGGGTGTTATGGTTTTCGATAAAGCGTCTGACTTTATTGAAATTGATAACGCTCTCAAACGGTTTGACGCTCTATTTTAATAAGCAAACCATGATTTAGTGTGCCTATTGCCAAAACTCTCAAGCGGAATTTCTGCCGGAATATATGGTTTGACTCTGCGAACCACTCGATAGGTGAAGCTACTGACTTACCTGTTCGTAGCTCACACAAGCTGGCCACGTTCTCGAGCGGTTTGGCACTCAACCTTGTAATTCATACATGAAGTTAAGGTGCCCGACATTGAAATAAATATTAATTTCTTCCACTGTACACACAGTTATACTCTCGATGAAGCGAATGAGGTTCGCGGTAGGTACGACCTACGGTAGAACGTTTGACTTTATTGCAATTGGTTACGCTCTCATGCAGTTTCGCCCACAACTTTAATATTGAATTCGTGAATTAATTTGTCCATTGCTAATACTCTTCAGCGGATATACTCCTGTTATACCTAGTGTGACTCTCGTAACCACAGAATAGGTGAAGATATTGACTTATCCGTTGGTCTCCCGAAATAGGTGGTAAATCTCTCGAACTGTATGACACTTGGTCTTCTAATTCACAATGAAATTAAGGTTCCCGTTGATAAAATGTTTACTAATTTGATCATCTGAACACGAAGTTATAATCTCGGTACGGGGAGTTAGCATCTCAGATGGTAGGGCTATCGGTAAAGTGTTTGATTCTATACCAATATGTAACGTTCTCTAACGGTTTGACGGTCTGCTATTGTATTCACACCGTGTATTACGGTGCCTACTGCCAATACTATTCAGCAGATTCACTCCCTGTTACCTCAGCGTTTCGACTCCCACAGAAAGTGGTACCTTTCTGTAACAGTGTGACTCTCGATTTAGACACTTGTACAAGAAAATGTGCTGTACGGCTGCAAAAGTAAGGCACTCGCTACAGTCGTTTAGGTCCTCTTATGGTATGGTATTCGGTAAGAATACTGATTTTATGCGAATAGGTAAATTTCTCCGACCGTTTGAGTCTTTTCTTTAATATTCATACCGTCAATAGAGTTGTATATTGCAAAACTGTTCAGCGGACATACTCGCAAAATACTGCGTTAGTCTCTCGGAATCATATAATAGGTGAAGCTATCGTATTAGCCGTTCAACCCTCTGCGAACGTGGTATAGCTGTGGACCGGTTTGACACCCGATCTTCTAATTCATGTACGAAATTATGTGTGTCCGACTCAGAAATGTGTACAAATGTGCTTCCCTCAATACGTGGTTATGCTCTCTATACGGCGCTATAGCTTCTTGGAAGGGAAGGCCTTCAGTATCAGGTTTGACGCTACCGGAGTAAGTAACGTTCCTCAACGGTGTGAAGGTCCGCTTTAGCATTCATTATATTGCCAATACCTTTCGGCGAATTTACTCCGGGAAACCTCGTTTGACTGTCGGAATCGCTGGATTGGTGAAACTATTGACTAAGCCATTCGTCTGTCATTGAAGATGCCAACGTTCTCGAGCAGTTTGACCCTCGCTCTTCTAAATCATACGCCGGCTACGGTGCCCGTCACTAAAATAAATAATAACTTCTTTCCCTAAACACGAAGTTTTATTCTCAATCCAGCGGGAGAGACTCTCGGAAGGTAAGGCCTTGCGAAAAAACATTTGACTTCATACCAATTGCTACCGTTTTCAAACCGCTTTATTTTCTATATTAATATGCAAACCGTGAATTAAGATGTCAATTGCCAATAATCATCAGCGCATATACGCTCAGATTGTCTTGCTAGTCTCTCGGAATCATAGGATAGATGGAGCTATTGACTTATCCGTTCGATTCTCAAAGTCGGCAGTAACATTCTCGAACGGTTTAGCGCTCAATCTTCAAATTGATACATGAAGTTAAGGTGCTACTCATTGAAATGAATACTAATTTCGTTCTTTGAACGCAACGTGACACTCTCGAAGCGGCAGGTTATCTCCTCCGTAGGTGTCAAGCGGTAAAGTGTTTGACTCTACACGAATAGGTAAGAGTCTAAAACGGGTTGGCTGTCTGCTTAAATATTCATACCGTGCATTAAGGTGTCTATTCGCATTACTCTTCACCGTGTTTACGCACGGAGTACCTACTTCGACTCTCTGAATCGCAGGACGTGCGAAGCTATTGATATAGACGTTCGGCTCTCATCGTAGTTGGTAACGATCCCGATCTGTTTGATATTCGACCTTCTAATTCATTCTGGAAATTGAGGAGCCCATCTCTAAAATGGATACTACTTGACGTTTCTGAACGCAAAGTTATACTCTCTATACGGCGTATTACCTTCTCGGAAGGTCAGGCCTACGGCAAAAGTTTCATTCTATACCATTTCGTAACGTTCCACGACGGTTTAATTCCGGACATTAATATTCACCCCGTTAAATCGGGTGTGTGATTCCAATACAACGCATCATATTGACTCCCAGAATAACTGGCTTGACTCTCGGAATCCCAGGATAGGTGAAGCTATTGATTTAGCCGTTCGACTCTCAATGAAGTTGGTCAGGTTCCCGATATGTTTGACACTCAACCTTCTAATTCATACAAGAAATTAAGGCGACAGTCTCTGAAATGGATACCACTTGGCTTCACTGAACACGAAGTTGTACGCTCTATCCGGCGTGTTATCTTCTCGGATGGTAAGGCTGTAGGCAAAAAGTTTGACTCCATACCAATAAGTAACGATCTACAACGGTTTGACACTGTGCTATAATATCCGTACCGTGAATTAGGTTGTTCATTGCCAATACTGATCTGCGGATTTACGCCCGAAATTTCTGGCTTGACTCCCGGAATCATAGGGTAGGTGAACCTAATTATTAATGAGTTCGATTCTCAACTCATGTGGTAACGATCGCGATC
This sequence comes from Lasioglossum baleicum, assembly GCF_051020765.1. Taxonomy (NCBI): domain Eukaryota; kingdom Metazoa; phylum Arthropoda; class Insecta; order Hymenoptera; family Halictidae; genus Lasioglossum; species Lasioglossum baleicum. The sequence goes on along the minus strand of NW_027469500.1, from coordinate 23,646 downwards.
GGCTTTATCTTCGATTTTCCAGTACATACATGAAGTTAAGGCCACCGATACTAACATGTTTACTAATTTGCATCTCTGAACACGAAGTTACATTCATGATACAGCGGGTTAGCTACTCGAATGTAAGGCCTTCTCTAAAATGTTTAACTCTATACCAATAAGTACCGCCCTCGAACGGCTTGGATCTGAAGATTAATATTCATACCGTGAATTAAGGTGTGTGTTGCATGTACTGTTCAGCTGATTCCCTGCCTACTTACCTTGTCTGACTCTCGGAATCGTACGGTACATGAGGCAATTGACTTTGCCGTTCGACTCTCGAAGACGGTGGCAACATTCTCTAACGGTTTGACTTTCGATTTTGCCATACATACATGAAAATAAAGTGCCGTCTTAAAAAATGTACACTAATTTGTTTCCGTGATTACTATGCATCGCACTCCCTAGAGCGTGTTGGACTACGGAAGGTAAGGCCTTCGGAAGAATGTTTTATTCTATACGAATATGTAACGTAGTATAACGGTTTTACGATCGACTTTAATATTCGAATTGTGATTTATGGTGTCAATTACTTATACTGTGCATCGCATAGACTCACGGAGTACCTGGTTTAACTATCGGCATTACAGGGTAGGAGAAGCTATTGACATAGCCGTACGCCTCTATAAAAAAGATGATATCGTTCTCCATCAGCTTGACTCTCGATTTTGCTATTCATACGTGGCACTGAGGTGTCGGTCTGCTGAAATGCCCACACATTTGTTTCCATGAACACTAAGCTCGACACTCGCTACAGCGAATTAGGATATCGGAAGGTATGGTATTGGGTAAAAAGTATTACCTTATGTTAATTGATAATGTTCTCCGGCGGTTCGAACCAGTACCTTAATATTTATACCGTGAATTGAGGTGTGTATGGCCAATAACCTTCAGCGGATGTACTCCCGGTATACCGGCATTCCCTCTGCGAGGTACAGGATAGGTGAAGCTATTGACTTAGCAGTTTGTCACTAACACAAAGTGGTAACGTTCTCCAGGGCTTTGAATCTCGATATTCTAATTCATAAATGAATTTACGGTGCCCGCCACTAAATTCTATAGTAATATTTTCCACTAAACTCGATGTTTTACTTTCGGTACCGCGGGTTAGGTTCTTCGTAAGTAAGGCTTTTTGTAACAGGTTTGACTCGATAAAAATTGGTAGCATTCTCAAACGAATTGATGCTCCACTTTAGCGTTCAAGCCGTGAATTATCGTGTCTATTGCCAATACGGTACTGCGGATTTATTCCTGGAATGCTAAGTTTGCCTCTCGGAATCGCAGGATGTGTGAAGCACTTGACTTAGCCGTCCGTCCCTCGCAGCAGGTGGTAACGTTCTCCAAAGGTTTGGCCCTCCGCGTTCTGATGCATAGATGAAATTATTGTCCCCTCACTAAAGTGCAGAAAACTTCGCATCCCTGTACAGGCTGCTTTGCTCTCGATACAGCGGGTCAGATTTTCGGAGGGTAAGGCATTCTGTGAGATGTTTAACCCTACACGAATAGGTAATTTTCTACAACGGCTTGACAGCCTGCTTTAATATTCAAACCGTGAATTAGGGTGTCAGTTGCCAATAATCTTCAGCGCACTTGCTTTCGGATTACCTGGATTGACATTCGGAATCACACAGGATAGGCGGAGCAATTGACATATCCGTTCTGCTCTCAAAGAGGGTGGTTACGTTCTCCAACTGTTAGACCACGGATCTTGTAATTCATGCATGAAATCAAGATACTCGTCACTGAAATGAACAGTAATTCGATCCTCTGAACACGATGTTATATTTTAGATACAGCGGGTTACCTTTTCAGAGGGTAAGACCTTCGGTAATACGTTTGACTTTACAGCAGTTGGTATCGTTCTCAATCAAATTGACGCTATACTTTAATATTCAAACCGTGAATTGAAGTGACTGTTAACAATACTGTTCAGCGGATATACTCCAGGAATACCTGATACGATTTTCGGAGTTGCACGGCAGGTGAAGGTCTCGGAAGGACAGGTATTTGGTAAAAGAAATGACTTTATACCAATTGGTGATATTCTCCGACGGTTGGTCTCTCAACCTTAATATTCATGTAGTGATGTAAGGGGTCTTTTACCAATATTGTTCAGTGGATTTACACCCGGATTACCTGGTTTGACCCCCCCCCCCCCCCAAATCACAGGATAGGTGAAGTTGCTGACCTAGCCGTTCACCTCTCAGAGAGGGTGGAAATGTTCTCGATCGGTTTGACCATCGATATTCTAATTCATACATGATATTTATAGTGTCGACACTAAAATGGATACTAATTTCTTTTTCTGAACGCGGAATTATACTCCAGACGCAGCGGGTTATTCTGGGGCGGTAAAGCTTTCGGTCAAATGTTGACTTTGGAGAAATTGGTAACGACCGCAATCGGTTCGACCCGCCGCTTCAATAATCATACCGTTAATTATTGGTGTCTATTGCAAATGCAGTTCAGCACATTTATTCCTGGAATACCTGGTTTGATTCTCGGAATCATAATATAAGTGGAGCTATAGACTTAGCCGTTCGATATTCAAAGATGGTGGTAACGATCGCACACTCGATCTTCTGTTTTATACATGAAATTAAGGTGAGCGACACTAAACTGTATGCAAATTCGTTCCTCTGAACACGCTGCAGCACAGTCGATACAGCGGGATAAGTTTTCGGAGGGTAAGGTCTTCGGTGAAGCGTTTGACTCTATATCAGTAGGTGACGTTCTCCATCGGTTTGACGCTCGATCCTCCTTTTCATACCAGAAATTAAGGTGAACGTCACTAAAATGTATGCTTATTCGTTCCCTTGATCACGCTGCTGTACTGTAGACACAGCGGGCTTGGTTTTCGGAACGAAATGTCTTCGGAGAAGCGTTTGAATCTATACCAATTGGTGACGATCTCCAACGGTTTGACGCTCGATCCTCCTATGCATACCTGAAACTATGGTGCCCACCACTAGAATATAAACTAATTTGTAACTCTGATCTCGAAGTTACTCTCTCGATGCAGCAGGTTAGTTTTTCGGAGGGTAAGGTCGTCGCTAAATCGTTTGACATTATAACAATTGGTAACGGTCTCAAACAGTTTGACGCTCTATATTAATATTCACACTGAGAAATAAGGTGTTTACTCCCAATTCGGATTCGAGGACTTATTTCTCGGTTTTCCTGCGTTGACTCTCGGACTAGCGGGATAGATGAAGTTGTTCACTTGGCCGTCCCACTCTCAAATGGGGCGGTAACGTTCATGATCAGTCTGTGTCCCGATCGTCGAATCCATACACGAAATTAAGGTGACCGTCACTAAAATGTCTACTAATTTGCTTCTCGGAACGCGAAGTAATACCTTCAATATAGCGGGCTTGCTTCTCGGAAGGAATGGCCTAAGGGTAAAAGTTAGACTGTATACGAATGGGTAAAGTTCTACAATGGCTTGACCTCCTGCTTTAATGTTCGAACAGCGAATGATGGTACGGCAGATCGTAAAACACTACTGTATGGTCTCCGTTAATTTCTTAAGACATGATTTTGAACCGCAGGCAAGTCTTTCTCATTTTTATATTTATATACAGGTGCTGCAATTCACTGGTATGGTGATTACAATTTCTTTCGAAATTGTCTATTGTTAGTTGAAAAAATTTTATTTCTGAATACAAGTGACTTTAGAACTATTTCAGTGCACGTTTATTACATTATTTTGTTAAACTTATTGTTATTTTACATGATTGTCTGTATACGTACCTACGATTACAGAGCGATACGCCTGGAGCGGGCAAGTAGTTGCCTACGGTGGATAGGAACGAGACTACTATATGGTATTGGTTAACTTCTTTAGCCTTGATATTGTACAGTATGCTCTCCTAGACAGTTTCCTATTTATTTCGACATTCTGTAACTTACTGTTATAATATTTTCGTTTCTTTTTGAAATTACAAATTTTTAACATCAAAAATTGTATTTTATAGGAATTGTGCACTTGGAAATAGTTGAGTGCACGTTTATGAAAATATTTCGATAAATTTGTTGATATTTTATATGATAGTCAGTAAATGTACTTACGTTTCCGGAGTGTACGGCATATCGAACTGGCACAACTGGATGGTCGTCGTTAATTCCTTTAAAGAATATGTTGTACCGTATTGAGTCTTTCGCAATTCTCTGTTTATTTAGAAATACCGTAATTTACTCTTACAATGTCCTTTATTTCCTCCGATGTTTCCAATTTTTACTTAAAATATTGTATTTATTATAAAAAGTATCTTTGGAATTAGTTAAGTATCTTTGGAATTAGTTAAGTTTACGATTATGATAATATTTTGCTATACTTACTGTTATTTCTTACAAGCATACGGTTGCCTGTTTGCGCACCTACGCTGTTTGTGCGACAGGACTGGCGAGGTCTTGCAGTTGCGTACGACAGAATGGAGCGATACTACTGGACGGTCCTCGATAATGTTTTTAACCTTGATATTGTACAGTAGGTATTTTTTCCCAGTTTTTCATTTACTTGTACATACTCTATGTTACTGCTGTGTTATTTTCGCTTCTCCTAAAAACTACAGTTTCTGAAATAAAAAATTGGAGCGTTTGAATAAAATCGGAAATATCATAACAGTAGATCACAGAATGTAGTAATAAATAGTGAATATCGAAAGAATGCATTCTGCACAATATCAAGGATAGAGAAATTAACGAAGATAATACCGTAGTGTCGGTTCGATATGCCGAAAGCACATGCAAGACCATAATAGGCGCGTCGCTCCGGAGGCGTATGTGCGTATAAAGACAATTACGTAAAATGAAAATAAGTTTCACCATAGTATTGTCATAAGCGCAAACTCGACTAATTCCAAAGACACTTTCACTGATAAATACAAATTTCTGATGCAAAAATTGAAAATTTTGAAAAGAATTGGAGATATCGTAACGGTAAATTACAGTACGTAGACATAAACAGAATACAGAGAAATAATGCACATGGTACAAAACCAAGGCAAAAGAAATTATCAAGGCCCATGCAGCACTGTCGGACTGATATTCCGAACGCAACTGCAAGAGAACTCCACCAGTGTCGCTTCGGAAGCGTAGGTACGTACACGCAAAATCGTTTTAAATAACAACAAATGTAGTAAACTGATGACATAAACGTACACTCAACTGATTCCGAAGACACTTTTCATAAAATGTACAATGACTGATGTTAAAAATTGGCAATTTTGGAAAAATTCGTAAGTATTATAACAGTAAATTGCAGTATATTATAAATAAATGGAAGAATGCGAAGGAATGCATACAGTACTATATCAAGGTTAAAGAAATTAACGTAGACCATACAGCATTTGTCGCTCCGACTTAGCGAACGCAACAGCAACACGAATCCAGTGCTGTCGCTCCAGCAGCGTAGGTACAAATGGAGACAATCATATATAATAACTAACAATTCAACAACATATTGTCATAAGCGTACACTCTTAAAATTCCAATGGCCCCATTCATAAAATGTACAATGATAGATATTGGAAATAGGGAATTTTGAAAATAACGAAAGATTTGAAACTGTATAATAGTGTACGTACTAATAAGTTGAAAATAGTGAATCAATGCATGTGGTACAATATCAAGGTTAATAAAATGAACATAGGCCATAGAGCCGTGTCGCTCCGATCTAGTGAACGCAACTACAAGATAAGTCCAGCCGTGTTGGTCCCGGGAACGTAGTTTCGTCTACAGACAACCGTATAAATTAACAATTAGTTTAACCGAATAATGTTATAAAGCCACAGTTAACAAATTCCAATGGCACTTTTACTATGGTATAAAATTTTGAGGACTAGAAATTAATAATTTTGAAAAATCGAGGATACCATATCAGTAAATTACAGAATGAAGAAATAAATAGAAAACTGCGAATGAATTCATACGCTACAATATTAGCGATCAATGCACTAGCAATGTTCATGGGGTATTGTCGCTCCGCTCTACCGAACGCAACTGCAAGACCACGCCAGTCCTGCCACTCTGGAAGGGCTGGTACGTATACAGTCAATCATATGAAATAACAATCAGTTTATCAAAATATTGTCGTATGCGTACACTAATTCCAAACACAATTTTCATAGGAAATAACAATTTTTCTAATTAAAAATTCACAATTTTGAGAGAAATCGGAAATATCATAAGAGTAAACTACAGCTTGCATAAATAAATAGGACAATGGGGAAAATGCATACGGTACAATACCAAGGCAAAAGAAATTAGCAAAGACCATGCAGTAGTATCGCTCCGAAATACCGTACGTAACAACAAGTGCACTACGATCGTGTCGATGCTGTGCGCTGCTATGCATACGGTTAAGTACCGTATCCAATATAACGTAACCAACTACTATCCCATTCCAGTCGTATCGCTCCGGGAAAGTAGGTGCATATTGAAACATTCATACAATGTAACAACAAATTATACGACGTATGGTCATAAACGTACACTCAAGTAATTCCAAAGGCGCTCTTTAAAAAAAAAAAATACAATTTCTGAAATTAGTAAATGAAAAATTCAGACAAAAACGAAGAAATCACAGGAATGTATTACAGTACAAAGAAATAAATAGCAAAGATGGGAGGAACGGCGTATGGTACAAGTTCAAGGTTGAAGAAATTAACGTAGACCATCCATTAGCATTGCTCCGATGTACCATACGCAACTACAAGTCCACCACAGCCCTGTCGCTCCGGAATCGTAGGTATGAATACAGACAATCAAATAAAATAACAACAAGCTCAACAATGTATTGTCATAAGCTTGAACTCACCTAATTCCAAGAACGCTTTTACTAAGAAATACAATTTTTTTAAAATAAAAATTGAAAATTTCGAACAAGAACGAAAATATAACAACAGTAAAATTGCAGTATCCATAAATAAATAGAAAACTGGAACAGAATGCATATGGTACAAAATCAAGGATATAGAATTGACTGAAACCATACAGTAATGCAGCTTCGAGCTGCTGTGTCATATACAAGACTTCGATATAACATCATCTAACCTGTGATAGCATGAGTATAAGCAGATTCGCCTGGCGTAAATGCGCTGAACAGGATTGGCATAACACACCTAAATTCACGGTATGAATATTAAAGTGCAATTTCAAATCGTTGTAGATTGCAACATATATGTATAGGGGTCAAACGTTTTACCGAAGGCCTTACCTTCCAAGGACAAAATCCTCTGTATCGAGAGTATAACATCGTGTTGAAGGATGCAAGTTAGTATGCATGTTAGTGACGTCGCAATTAAATTCATGCATGAAGTAGAAGTTCGGGGGTCAAACGCTCGAGAATGATGCACACCTTCTGTCAGAGACGAACGGCTACGTCAATAGCTTTACCAATCCTGTGATGCCGAGAGTCAAACCAGGTAATCTGATAGGGAGTCCGCTGATGAGTATTGGCAATTGACACCTTAGTTCTCCGTTGAAATATTAAAGTAGTATGTGGAAACATCGGCAAACATTACCAATTCGTATTACGTCATTCATTTTAACGAATACCTTTCGTTCCGAGAACATAACCCGCTGTAGTGTGTGTCTTGTTTAATGTTCACGGAAACAAATTACTAGAAATGTTAGCAGACGGACACCAGATTTTCAAGTATAAATGTCAAGACCAAGATTCGAACCGTTGGAGAAATTTACCGCCTTCTGTAAGAGACGAACGGCTATGTCTATAGCCGCACATATCCTGAGATTCCGACAGTCAGGCCAGGTATGCAGTGAGTAAACCTGCTGAACGGTATTAGCAAATAACACCTTAATTCACGGGCATGAACATTACAGTAGGGTGCCAAGCCGGTTGAGAACGATACCGATTTGTACAAAGTCAAACGTTTACCGGAGGCGTTTACTTCCGCGAGTATCGGCGGCTTCATCGAGAGTATAGCTTCGTGTTCAGACAAAGGAATTAGTCTCGATTTCTGACACGGGGCACCTTAACTTCATGTATGGATTAGAAGGTCGACGGTCAAACCGGTCGATATCGTTGCCAACTTCTGTGAGAGACGAACGGAATTGTCGATATCTTCACAGATCCTGCGATACAGAGAGTCATACCAGGCATTCCAGGAGCAAACACGCGGAACAGTTTTGGCAGTAAACACCTTAGTTCACGGTTTAAACATTAAAGTAGAACATCAAACTCTTCTAGATCGTTACCAGCTGGTATATAGTCAAACGTTAACCCAAGGCGTTATCTTCCGCGAATCTCAGTGGCTTCATCGAGAGAATAGCTTCGTGTGCGTGGAAAGAAACTAGTCTCGATTTCTGACACTGACACCTTAACATCATGTATGAATTAGAAGGCTGACGGTCAAGCCAGTCGAGATCGTTGCCAACTTCTGTGAGAGTCGCACAGAGCTAAGAAAGAAGCTGCACCCATCCTGCGAGGCCGAGAGTCAAACATGGTATTCCGGGAGTAAAGCCGCTGAAGAGATTTTCAACGTGCCCCATAATTCATTGTATGGGCATTAATGTAGAGGGTCAAGCCGTCGGAGATCATTACCAACTCGTATAAGGTCATCCCCTATACCGAAAGCATACCGTCCGATACCTATCCCTCTTTAACGAGTTCCGTGCTAAATATTCACGGAAACACAGTAGTACACACTTTAGCTGGCGGGCATGTAATTTTCATGTATGGATAGCAAAATCCAGAGTCAAACAGTTGGGAACGATACCGCATCTCTGAGAGCCGATCGGCTATGACGAAAGCGTATTCTATCCCGTGATTCCGAGATGCAAACCAGTTATTTGGAGTGTATTCCGCTGAAGATTTTTTTTTTTTTGTAATAGACAGCTTAATTCACAGTATATACTATAAAGTGCAGAGTCAAACCGTCGGAGAAAAATATCAATTTGCAATAAAGTCATTCTTCTTACAGAACACCTAAGCTTCCGAGAAGCAACCCGCTGCAGCGAGTGTCATGCTTAGTGCTCACGGAAAGAAACTGATAGACATTTTAGCAGACGGATACCGCACTTTTATGCATGCATTGAAGAACAATCGATAGTCAAATCGTTCGAGAATGATCAAACATTCTATGCGGCACAAACGGCTAAGTCAATAGCTTCACCTATCCTGATATTTCGATAGTCAAATCGGGTGTTCCGGGGGTCAATCCGCTGTACAGTATTGGCAATGGACACCTTAATTCAAGGTTAGAATACAAAAGTAGAGAGCCTAACCATTGTCCAACATTACCGATTGGTATAATGTCAAACGTTCTACCAAAGCCATTACCCTCCAAGAACCTTACCCGCGGTATCGAGAGTATAACTTCGCGTTCAAATGCACCAATTAGCAGAGATTTCGGGACGTGCACCTCAATTTCAAGTATGAATTAGTAAATCGAGAGTGAAACCGCTCGAGAGCGTCACCACCTTCTGTGGGGAGACTAACGTCTAAGTCAATAGCTTCACCCATCCTGCGACTCCAAAAGTCAGACCAGGTATTCCGAGAATAAATACCCTGTATAAAATGGGCATTAATCCCCACTATGCAAGGAATAATTATTAAAGTACATAGTCAAACCGCTGTAGAACGCTACCTAGTAGTATGCAGTTAAACTATTTACCGGATACCTTACCTTCCGTGGATCAAACCCGCCGTAGGAAGTATCTTGCTTAGTGTTCAGAGAAACATATTAGTAGGTATTTATCAGACGAGAACCTTATTTTATGTATGAATAAAATAATCTATAGTCTAATCCTGCTAGATCGAACCCTCCTTCTATAGGGAACGAACGGCTAAGTAAATTTCTGCACCAATCCTGTTATTTCGATAGTCAAACCTTGTATTTCGGAAGCTTAGCTGATGCAACAGTATTGGGAATAGACACCTTATCTCGCGGTAGGAAAGTTAATGTACAGAACTTAACCATTGGGGATCATTAGCAATTGGAATAATGTCAGCCACTTTACCAATTACCTTACCTTCCGAGACCCTATCCCGCTGCACCGAGGGCGTTGCTTAGTGTTCACGGATACAAATTAGTAGACGGTTTAGCTTACGGATGCCCTATTTCCATGCACGAAGAGAAAAATTGGCAGTCAAACCGTTCGGGAATGCTACCACCTTCTTGGAGAATGGAACGGCGAAGTCAATAGCTTCACCCATCCTGTGATTCGCAAAACTACGCCAGGTATTCCAGGAGTAAATGCGCTGTACAGTATCGGCCATGAAATCCCGAATGCCCGGTATAAATGTTAAAGTACAGTGTCACACACTTGTGCAACGTTCACCATTGGTACAGAGTCAAACATTCTACCGAAGGCATTACCTTCCGAGAAGCTGACCCGCGGTATCAAGGGTATAGGTACGTGATTATGGATCCACATTAGTATACATTTTAGTTATGGGCATCTTAATTTCAATCTGAATAAGGAGATCGAGGGTCAAACCGTTTGAGAAATTTACCGCCCTCTGTAAGAGACGAACGGCTAAGTCAATAGCTTCGCCTATCCTGCTGTTCGGAGGCGTCAGCCCGCGAAAACCGAGAGTAAACTCGCTGAAGGGTATTGGCAATAGACACTTCAGTTCACGGTCTCAATATTAAAGCTGGCCGTGGTACCGCTGTATAACGTTATCTAATGCTATAGAGTCAAACTCTATAACGAAGTGTTAAAGTGCCCGTCACTAAAGAATCTACTAATTTGTATCGCTGCACACGAACTTATACCCCTGATGCAGCGGATTATGTCCTCTGAAGGTAAGGTATCAGGTAATTAGAATATCCTTATGCCAATTGTTAACGTTCTCAAACGGTTTTATGTTCGAATTTGATAATCATACCGTGAATTCAGGTGTCTACGGATAATTTCGTTCAACTGATTTACCCCTGGAATACACGGTTTGACTCTCGGAATCACAAAAATATGTGAAGCTATTGACACAGCGATCCATTTTCAAAGAAGGTGGTAACGATCTCGATCAGCTAGACAGTAGATCTTCGAATTCCTGCACGATGTTATGGTGCCCGAGCACTAATATGAAGATTAATTTCTTTCTCTGAACAGGAATTACACTCCCGATTCTGCGGGCTAGCTTCTCGGAAGGTAAGGCCTTCGTTTAAAAGTTTGGTTCCACACCAATAGGTAACCTGCTATAACGGCTTGACTGTGTACCTTAATATTTATACCGTGAAATGGGATGCCTAGTGCACATACAGAGCGTCAGATTTTCTCGCAGAATAGCTGATTTGACGCTCGCAATCATGGGATAGGTGAAGCTATTGCCATAGCCCTTCGATTATACAGAGGGTCGTAACGTTCTCGAACGGATTGACCTTCGAACTTCGAATTCATTCCTGGAATTACGGTGCCCCGCCGCTAGAATTTATAGTAACTTGTTCCACTGAAAACGGCGTTTTACTGTTGATACAGCGGGTTAGATTCACGGTAGGTAAGGCTTTCGGTAAAAGGTTTGACTAGATACAAATTGGTAACGTTCTCAAATAGTTTGGCGCACTACTTTAATATGCGAAGCGTGAATTATGGTGTCTATTCCCAATAATGTTCAGTGAATTGACTCTCGGAATATCTGGTTTGCCTATCGGAATAACGGGAGAGGTGAAGCTATTGAAAAGGCCGTTCGTCTCTCAAGGATTGTGGGATCGTTCTAGAAACATTTGACTGCCGATCTTTCTATTCATACACGAAAATAAGTAGTTTGTCTGCTGAAATGTACACTAATTTGTATCTCTGAACAGGAAGCTATAGTCTCTATACAGTAGGTCTTGATCTCAGAGGGTATGGTCTTCGGTAAGAAGTGTGACTCTATACCAATGGGTACTGATCTCCGACAGTTTGGCTTTCTACTTAAATGTTCATAACGTGGATTATGGTGTCAATTGCCCATATAATTCAGCGGATATACTTCCGTAATGACTGGTTTGACACTCGGAATCACAGGGTAGGTGATGCTATTGCCTTAGTCATGCGACTCTCAGTGAATTTGGTAACGTTTTCGAACGATGTAATTCTCAATCTTCTTATTCATACATGAAATTCTGGTGCCAGTCACTAAAGTGTATACTAATTTGCTTCTCTGAACACGGAATTATACTGTCGATACAGTGGGTTATGTTCTCAGAAGGTAAGGCCCCCTTTACAGAGTTTCATACTATACCAGTAGGTTGCGGACTACAACGGATTGTCTCAGTCCTTTAATTTTGATTCGGTGAATGAATTTGCTTATAGCCTATAATGTACTGCGGATTTACTTCCGGAATACTTGGTATCACTACTGGAATCGCAGGATAGGTGAAGCTTTAGACTCATCCGTTCGGCTCCCAAAAATGGTCGAAACATTGTTGAATGTTTTGACACTGGATCTTCTAATTCGTACATAAAATCATGGTGCACGACGCTAACATGGTTACAAATTTCTTTCTCTGACCACGAAGTCATACAGTCGATACCGCGAGTTAGATTCTCGTATGGTAAGGTCATCTGTAAACCGTTTGTCTTTATACAAATTTGTAACGTTCTCAATCGGGTTGACGCTCTACTTAAATATTGAAACCGTAAAAATAGGAGTTCATTGGCAATTCAGTGCAGCGGATTTCCTCAAGGAATATCTAGTTTGCTTCTCAGAATGACAGGATAGTTGAAGGTATTGATACAGCCGTTTGACTCCCAAATAATATGGTGTCGTTGTTAAACGGTTTGACCCTCGATCTTCTAACTCATACTTCAAATTATATGGCTCGACTCTAAAATGTATACTAGTTCGTACCTCTGAACACACCGGAAACAGCGAGTTAGTTTTTCGGCGGTGAAGGGCGTTCTGTTTCAAGTTTGACCCTACACCTGTAGGTAATGTTCAGCAATGGTTTGACGGCCAGCTTGAATATTGCAACCGTGATTTATGGTGCCCATTTCCCCATACAGCTGAGCGGATTTACTTCAAGAATACCAGCTCTGCCTATGCGAATGACAGAATAGGTGAAGCTATTGACTTAGCCGATCGATTCTCAGCGAACATGATAAAGTTCAGGAACTGTTTCACATTCGATCTTCTAATTCATACATGAAATTGAGGTGAACGTCACTAAAATGTATACTAAGCGTTCCTCTGAACACGACGTTATACTCTCGATACAGCGGGTTAGGCCATCGGAGGGGTAGGTTCTTAATAAGGAGTATGACTTTATACAAATTGGTAACCATTCTAGATGGATCTAATTTAGAATACAAACCGTCAATTAATGTGTCTACCGCGAATACTGTCCTCCATACTTAGTCCCGGAATGCCTGGTTTGACTCTCGGTATCACTGTATAGGTGAAGCCTGTGACTTAGACGTTCGACACTCAATGGCCGTGGTAACGTTATTGAAAGGATTGACAATCGATCTTCGAATTCATACATGAAATTAAGACGCCCGTTACTGAAACAGATACTAATTCTTTCTCTGACCCGAATTTATATTCTCGATGACGCTGATAATATTCTCGGAAGGTACGGCCTTCTGTAAAACGCATAACTTTCTACTTATTGGTAACATTCTCACACGTTTTGGCGCTCCACTTTCAGTTTCATACCGCGAATTGAGGTGCATATTGCCAATGCCTATAAAGCATATTTACACCCTGAATACCTGGTTTGACTCTTGAAATCGCAGGATACATGAAATTACCGACTTAGCCGTGCGTCTCTCACACAGAATGTGGCATCGTTCTCGAGCGGATTGACCGTCGACCTTCTAAATCCTATGTGAAACGAAGGTGCCCCGTCACCAACGTGTATAACAATTTGCTTCATGAGCACGAAGATATGCTCTCGATACGGCGGGTTAGCTGCAACGAAGGTAAGGCTTTCGGTGGAGAGTTTGACTCTAGAACAATATGTAAAGTTCTACAACGGTTGGATGCTCCACTTTAATATTCGAGCTGTGAATTAAGGTGTCTATTTCCAATCCTGTCCTGCAGATTTTCTCCCGGATTAGAGCTGGTTTACTCCTTAGAATCACAGAATAGGTTAAGCGATTGGCTTAGCCTTTTGATTCTCAAAGTGGGTGGTAACGTTCTCGAAATGTTTGATCTTCGACCATCTAATTCTTACATGAAAATAAGGTTCCTCCACTAAAATGTAAATTAATTTGTTCCTCTGAACACGATGACATGCACGCGATACAGCAGGTTAGGCTTTCGGTGGATCAGGCCATCAGTAAGACGTCTGACTATATGCCAATTGGTAACGTTCTCATAATTTCTGACCCCCTACTTTAAATTCAAACCGTGAATTATGGTATAAATTGCCAGTTCTGTAAAGTGTATTTAATCCCGTAATACCTGATTGGGCTCTCGAACTCATAGGATAGACTAAGCTATTGGCTTAGCCTTTCTATACGCAAAGGAGGTGGTAACGTTCCTCGACGGTTTGGCCTGCAAACTTCAAGCCGTACATGAAATTATGGTGCCAATATCTAAATTTATCATAATTTGTTCCACTGAACATTCTCTCGGTAGAGCGGGTTAGATGCACTGCAGGTTAGGCTTTCGGTGAATGCTTGACATCGATACAAATTGGTAATGTTCTCATAACGGGGTGGCGCTGAATTTTATTATTCAAACCGTAAGTTAAGGAGTCTATTGCCAATAATGCTCTACGGACTTACTCCCGAAGTGCCACGTTTGAATGTCGGAATCGCAGGAGAGGTGAAGCTATTGACACAGCCGTTGTGTCAATGTGTGTTTCCATATACACGACGTTATACCGTCGATCCGGCGGGTTAGCTTCTCGGACGGCATGGCATTCGATAAATCGTTTGCCATCATAATAGCAACAGGGAACGTTCTCAATCTGTGTAGCGCTCTATTTTTAGTATTCGAACCGTGAATTAAGGCGTCTAAATGCCAAAACTGTTCAGCTGATTAACTCTAGGTATGCCTGGTTTGACATTGGAGTCACAGGATTGGTGAAGCTATTGCCTTAGCTGTTCGACTCTCACGGAATGATGTAACATACTCGAACGGTTTGACCCCCGATCTTCTAAATCATTCACTAAGTTATAGTGCCCGACGCCAGGATGTGTACTAATTTCTTTCCCTGAACCAGTAGATATACTCTCGATACAGTGAGGATCGCGGAAATTGAGGACCCCGGTATAAAGTTAGACTTTCTACCAGTAGGTAACATTCTGCAAGGATTTGATTCTGCACATTGCCAATATTGTTGCCAATACATTTCAGCGGATTTAGTCCCAGAATATCTGGCTTGGCACTCGGAATTGCAGGATATGGGAAGCTGTTGACTTAGCCGATCGACTCTCAAGGCGGATGGTAACGTTCACGAACGGTATCACCCTCGAACTTCACATTCATAAATGAAATTAGGGTGCCCTCCTCTGCATCGAATACTAATTTCTGTCTCTGAGGACGGAGAAACGCTCTGCATACATCGGGTTAAGTTGTCGGGGGGTAACGTTTTCTGAAAAATTTTGGCATTATCCCAATATGTAACGGTTTATAAATGTTTGACTCTGTACTATATTATTCCAGCCGTGACATAAGGTATCTACTGCCAATACTGTACTACGCACTTACTCCCGGATTAAGTAGCTTAACTCTCGGAATCATAAAATATGTGAAGCTATTGACATTGCCGTTCGATCCTCAAAGAAGGGGGTAATGTTCGCAAATGTTTGGCCCTCGATCCTCTAAATCATACTTGAAATTAAGGTACCCGACATTCAAATGGACACAAATTTTCTTTCTCTGAACACGAAATTATACTCTAGATACAGAGGGTTAGTTTTACGGAGGGAAGGTCTTCGGTGAAGCGTTAAAATATATAGCAATTTGTATCGTTCTCAAGATGCTTGACGCTGTGTTTTAATATTGAAACCTTGAATTGATGCGTCAACTGCCAATACTGTAAAGAGGATTTACACCCGGAGCACCAGGTTTTAAACGTGGAATCACAGGAACGGTGAAGCTATTGAAGTAAATGTGCATCTAACAAAGAGGAACGTTCTCGAACAGTCTGACCATCGGTTTTGCTTTCCACACATGGAAATAAGGTGTGCGCCCGCCAAAGTGCCTACTAACTTGCTTCTCGTGAACATTATGCTATACACTCGCTAGAGCGAGTTAGGTTCTCGGAAGGATAGGCCTTCGGTATAAAGTTTTACTCCAGACAAATAGGTAACGTTCTGCTATGATTTGTGGTTTGACTTTAATATTCAAACCGTCAGTTAATGTGTCTGTTGGCTAAACTGTTCAGCGCATTTACTAGCGGAATACCTGGTTTCACTGTCCGGAATCGCAGGATAGGTAGAGCTGGTGATGTAGCAGATCATCTCTTACAGATGGTGGGAACGTTCTCGAGCCGTTTGACCATCGATCTTCCAATTCACACACGAAGATACGGTGCCCGACACTGAAATGAATACTACTTTTGCTTCTCTGTACACGGAGTTCTTCTCCCGACACGGAGGGGTAGGTTTTCGGAGGGTATGGTCTTCCGTAACACTTTTGGCATTATACCAATATGTAACACTCGACAAATGTTTGACTCTGTACTTTAACATTCAAAACGTGAACTGAAGTATCCATTGCCAATTGTCAACAGCGGATTGACTCTCGGAATAGCAGTATGGGTGAAGGTATTAGCTTAGCCGTCCGTCTCTCCCAGATGGTCGTAATGTTATGGAGCGGTTAGACACTCTATCTTTTAATTCATTCATTAAATTAACGTGCTCGACGATAGAATGAATACCACTTCGTACCTCTGAACCGGTGTTATACTTTCGATACAGCTGGTCAGTTCTTCGGAGGGTAAGGCATTGTGTATGAAGTTTAACCTACATGTATAGGTAATGGTCTGCCAAGGCTTGATGGCCTGCCTTAATATTCAAACCTTGAATTCAGGTGCCTATTGCCAATAGTGCTCAGGGAATTTAATCCGGAGTACCTGGTTTGCCTCTCGGAATCACAGTATACGTGAAGCTGTTGGCTAAGCTGTGCGACTCTCATGAACGGTGCTGACGTTCTCCAGCGTATGGTCTCTCGATTTTGCTACTCAAACATGAGAATAAGGGGTCCCTCTTCCAAAATGTCTAGAGATATGTTTTTGCGCGAACAAAAAACACGACACTCCCTACAACGGGTTTGGTTTGCTGAGGGTATGGTATTCGGTATAAAGTATGACTTTATATCAATTGATAATGTTTTCGGACAGCTTGAATTTCAACCTTAATTTTCAGAACGTGAATTAAAGTGTCTACCTCCAATACTGTCCCCCGTACTTAGTCCCGGAATGCCTGGTTTGACTCTCGGAATCACAGTATTGGTGAAGCCTGTGACTTAGACGTTCGACTTTCAATGACCGTTGTAACGTTATCGAACGGATTGGACGCTCGATATTCTAATTCATACATGAAGTCAAAGTTCCCGCCACTGAAATGGACACTATCTTCCTTCACTGATCATGAAGTTATATTATCAATGAGGCGGGTGGTATTCGCGGCAGGTAGCGCCTTCAGTAAAACGTCTGACTTTATAAACAATTGGTAACCTTCTCAAAGGGTGTGACGCTCTATTTTAATATTCAACCCGTGAACTATGGTGTCTATTCCCAATACTGTTCAGCGGAATATCTTTCGAAATACCTGGTTTGACATTCGGAATCACAGGATAGGTGAAGTTATTGACTTAGCCGTTCAATCCTCAGTGAAAGTGGCAACGTTCTCGAACGGATTGACAATCGATCTCCTAGTTAAGCCGTCCGTCTGCTAAAATGTCTACTAATTTGTGGCTCTGAACACGAAGTTATACCCACGATACAGCTGGTCATGTCCTCCGAAGGAAGGGATTCCGGTAAGGAATATGACTTTATACCAATGCGTAACGTTTTCAAACAGATTAACTTTCTACTTAAATACTCATATCGCGAATTAAACGTTTCTATTCCCAATACTGTGCAGCGGATTTACTGCTGGAACAACAGGCTTCACTCTCGTAGTGGTAGGATAGGAGAAACTAGTGACTTTGCCCATCGGCCGTCAAAGAAGTTGCCAACGTTCTCAAACGGTATGTCCATTGATCATCTATCTCATATCTGATACTAAGGTGCCTGACACGAAAGTGTGTACTAATTTATTTCGCCGATCACGAAGATACACTCGCGTAGGAGCGGGATAGGATGTTCGGAAGGTAGGGCATTCGGTAAATAGTTGGACAACATGCCAATACTTAACGATCTGCAATGGTGTGAATCTGTACGTTATTTTTCATACTGTGAACTAAGGTGTTTATTGCCAGTACAGTACAGCGTATTTACTCCCGGAATACCAGGTTTGACTCACGCAATTATAGGATAAGTGAAGCTATAGACTTAGCCGTTCGATCTTCAAAGATGATGGTATCGTTTCGCACACTCGATCTTCTGTTTTATTCATGAAATTGAGGTGCCCGTCACTAAATTGTATGCTAACTCGTTCCTTTGAATTCGCTGCTATACCCTCGATTCAGCGGGCTAGGTTTTCGGAGGGTAGGGTCGTCGGTGAAGCGTTTGACTCTATACCAATTGGTTTCGTTCTCCAATGGTTTGACGCTCGATCTTCTTATTCATACCTGAAATTAAGGAGCACGCCACTAGAATATAAACTAATTTGTAACTATGATCACGAAGCGTATAGCTCTCTATGCAGCGGGTCAGTTTTTCGGAGGGTAAGGACGCTGCTATAACGTTTGATATTATACCTAATGGTAACGCTCTCAAACAGTTAGACGCTCTATGTTAATATTCAAACTGCGAGTTAAGGTGTCCTACTCGGAATACCGTTTTAGCGGATTTACTTCTCGGTTTTCCTGGGCTGACACTCAGAATCACGAGATAAGTGAATTTATTCACTTGGCCGTTCGAATCTCAAAGGGGGCTGTAATGTTCATGATCAATCTGCTTCCCGATCTTCTAATCCATACACGAAATGACGGTGCCCGACACTAAAATGTCTTCTAATTTGATTCTCGGAACACGAAGCTATACCGTCAATATAGCGGGTTAGCTTCTCGGAAGGCGTGGCCTACGGCAAAAAGTTAGACTGTATACGAATGTGTTAAAGTTCTACAACGAACAGTGAATGATGGTACGGCAGATAGAGCAACAATACTGTATGGTCTCCGTTAATTTCTTAAGACATGATTTTGAACCGCAAGGCAATTCTTTTCTCATTTTTATATTTATATACAAATACTGCAATATACTGTTATGGTGATTACAATTTTATTCGAAATTGTCCTATTGCTTGTTCAAAAAAATTGTATTTCTGAATAAAAGTGGCTGTGGAACTAGTTCAGTGCACGATTATGACATTATTTTGATAAACTTATTGTTATTTTACCATGATTGTCTGTATATGGATCTACGCTTTCTGTGCGACACAGCTGCAGTGGCACTGTACTTGTGTACGGCAGATCGGAGCGGTATACTGATGGTCTTCGTTGATTTCGTTAACGATGATTTTGAGCCGTGTGCATTTTTGTCCCAATTTTCCCATTAATTTACACATACTGTAATTTAATGTTATGACATTTTCGATTTTCATCTAAATTTTCAATTTATATTTTAAGGAATTGTATTTTTTCAATAAAAGTGACTTCAGAATTAGATGAGTGCACGCTATGACATTTTAGTGTTAAGCTTATTTTCATTTCATATCACAGTCTGTATACGTTCCTACGCTGTGGGAGCGATACCACTGACGCTGTCTTGTATTTGCGTACGGCAGGTCGGGCGACACTACAGGATGGTCTCCATCAATTCCTTTATCCTTCGACTTTATCCTTCGACACGGCTGGCGAGGTCTTGTTTGTAGCTACGCATGGCTGGTCTGGGCGACTCTACTGCATGGTCTTCGTTCATTTTCTCAAACCTTGATATTGTACCGCACGCATCTTGTTCCAGTTTTTCCATTTACTTATACATACTGTAATTTACTCTTATGATATTTTCTATTTTTTGCGTAATTATCAATTTTTGTACAAAAGATTATGTTTTCTTTTAAGAGTGTCCATGGAATTAGTTGAGAGTACGTTTATGACGTTATCATGTTAATATTATTGTTATTTTATATGATTGTTTTTGTAGGTACCTACGCTTCCTGTGCGACACATCTGGAGAGGCCTCGTAGTTGCGTACGGCAGATCGGAGCGGCATACTGGATGGTCATCGTCTTTCGTGTAACAATGGTTTTGAACCCAATCCATTAGTTCGTACGATTTCCATTTATTTCAACGTTTTGTAGTTTGCTTTTATGAGATTTTGCATTTTCTTCGAAATAATAAATCCTTATTTATAAAAATTGTATTCGTAGTAAAAGTATGTTTGGAATTAGTCGTGTGCACGTTTATGACAATATTTTATTCAGTTCTTGTGTAATATACGTATCTACTTTTCCGGATCGGCACGGCTCCTGTGGTCCTGCAGTAGCGTTCATTAGATCGGTGCGTTACTGCTGTATGGCCTTTGTATATATTTTTAACCTCAACATTGTACAGTATTAATTCTTTCATAATCAAGTATTAAATTTTATATGCTGTAATTCCTTGTTATGGTATGTTCGATTTGGCAGAATTATAAATTTTAGTTTAGGGATTTGTAATACTTAGTATACGTGTCTTTGGAAATAGATGAGTGCACATATATGACAATTTTCTGTCAAGGTTGTTGATACATTATATGATTGTCTATATGCCTACTTACGCGTCCGGTACGACATGGCTGGATTGGCTTTGTAGTTGTGTTCGCTAGATCGGAGCGACAGTGCCGTTAGGTCTTTGTTAATTTCTTTGACCTTGATATTGTGCCGTTTGCATTCCTTCTCTGTATTTTGTTGATGTGTACATACTGTAATTTACCGTTACGATATTTTAGATTTTCTTCAAAATTTCAAATTTTCAATTCCATAAATTGTACGTACATGAAGAGTGCCTTTGGAATTAGTTGATCATACGTTTGTGACAGTATTTTGATATATTCCTTGATATTTTATATGATTATCTCCATATGTACCTTGGCTGCCGGCACGACACGACTGGTGTCGTCTTGTAGTTGCATTCTGTAGACAGGAACGACACTACTCAATGGTCGTCGGAAATTTCTATTGCCTTGATATGGAACCGCAAGCATTTTTTCCCAGGCTCCAATCTATTTATACATACTGTAACTTAATATTATGCTATTATCGATACATTTCAAAATTCTCACTTTCTATTTCGGAAAATTATATTTCATTGTAAAAGTTATTTTCGAATTGGTTAATCTTACGTTTGTTACAATATTTTGTCAAGCTTGCTGTTATTTTATATTATTGTCTGTATTCGTACCAAGCCATCCGGATCAAGACGACTGTCGAGGTCTTGTAGTTGTTCACGGCAGCTCGAAGAGGCATTACTGTATGGTTTCAGTCAATTCCTTAACCTTGATTTTGCAAAATATGCATTCTGTCCCAGTTCGCCATTTATTTATAGATACTGTAATTTACTGTTGTAATATTTTCGTTCTTCTTCGAAATTTTCAACTTTCATGTAAGGAAATTGTATTTCTTAGTAGAAGTGCCTTTGAAATTAGTTGAGTGTACGTTTACGACATTTTCTTGTTAATAATATTGTTATTTTATGTGATTGTCTGTACACGTACCTACGCATCCAGGGCGACACTGTTGGTGTGATCTTGTAGTTTCATTCAACAGATCAGGGCGACACTATTGGTTGGTCCTCATTAATCGCTTAACCATGACTTTGAGCCGTATGCATTTTATCCCAGCCTTCCATTTATTAACACACAGCGTAATTTATTGTCTTGATATTTACAATTTATTTCGAAATTTCATTTTTTATTTGAAAAAAATTGTATTTCTTAGTACAAGCGTTCTTGGAATTAGGTGAGTTTAAGCTTATGACAATACTTTGTTGAGCTTGTTGTTATTTTGTATGATTGTCTGTATTCATACCTACGATTCTGGTGCGACAGTGCTGTGGTGGACTTGTAGTTGCGTATGGTACATAGGAGCAACGCTAATGGATGGTCTACGATAATTTCTTTAACCTTGAACATGTACCATATGAAGTTCCTCCCATCTTGGCTATTTATTTCTTCGTACTGTAATATATTGCTGTGATTTCATCGATTTCGTCTGAATGTTGATTTACTAATTTCAGAAATTGTATTGTTTTTTTTAGAGAGCGCCATTGGAATTACTTTACTGTATGTTTATGACCATATCTTGTATAATTTGTTGTTACATTGTGTGAATGTTTCTGTATATACCTACGCTCCCGGAGCGACACGACTGGACTTACCTTGTAGTTGCGTTCACTAGATCGGAGCGACACTGCTCTATGGCCTATTTTCGTTTTTTTAACCTTGATATTGTTCCACTTGCATTCCTCCACTATTTTCAACTTATTAGTACATGCAGTAATTTACAGTTTCGATTCTTTCGATATTTTCAAACATCCCAATTTCTAATATCAATCATCGTACATTTCATGAATTGTGCCTTTGGAATTTGAGGAGTGTACGCTTATGACCATCTGTTGTTGAATTGTTAGTTATTATATATGATTGTCTCCTTATGTACATACGCTGCGGTCCGACAGCACTGGATTGGTCTCGTTGTTGCGTTCGCTAGGTCGGAGCGACAAATGCTGTATTGTCTACGGTAATGTCTTTACCCTTGATAAACTACCGTGTGCATTCATTCGCATTATTCCATTTATTTATATATACTATACTTTACTGTTTTAATACTTACGAATTTTTCCAAAATTCCCAATTTTTAATACCAATCATTGTACATTTTACGAATAGGATCTTCGGAATCAATTGAGTGTACGCTTATGTCATCAGTTTTCTATATTTGTTGTTATTTTGAACGATTTTGCGTGTACGAGCTACACTTCCAGAGCGGCACGGGTGGAGTTCACTTGGAGTTGCGTTCGGGATATCGGAGCGACAGTGCTGTATGGGCTTTGATAATGTCTTTGACCTTGATATTGAACTGTGTGCATTATTTCTCCGTATTCTCTTTTTATATACATACTGTAATTTACTGTTATGATATCTCCAGTTCTTTTCAAAACTTTCAATTTTCGGTTTAGAAAATAGTATTTATCAGTGAAAGTGTCTCTGGAATTAGTCCTTTGTTCGTTTATGCCAGTATTATGATGAAACTTATTCTTATTTTACATAATACTCTTTATACGTACATACGCCTCCCGAGCGATGAGCCTGTTATTGTCTTGCAGGTGCGTTCGGCATATCGGACTGCCTCAACGGTATTATCTTCGTTAATTTCTCTAACCTTGATATTGAGCCGAATGCATTGTTTCGATATTCACTACTTATTACTACATTCTGTGATCCACTGTAATGATATTTCCGATTATATTCAAACCCTCCAATTTTTTACTTCAGAAATTTTATTTTTTAGGGGATGTGAAAATATCACAGCTGCAACTTACAGTATGTACCAATGAATTAAAAACTGGGAAAAAATTCATACAGTGCAATATCAAGGTTAAAAACATTATCGAAG
>NW_027469499.1:0-121233 GCF_051020765.1 Lasioglossum baleicum | reverse complement strand
TATGGTCTGGGAGTGTATGGTATTCAGTAAGGAGTATGACCTTGTACCAATAGGTAACGTTCTCAAACGTTTCGACGCTCTACTTTAACATACAAACTGCGAATTAAGGTATCCATTGCCAAATCCAGGGGATTTGGTCCTGATATACCGGGTGCGACCCTTGGAATAATTGGATAGGGAAATCTATTTTCTTAGATGTGCGATTCTGAATGAAGGTGGTAACGTTTTGGATCGGTTTGCCCCTGGATGTTTCCAAATTTGTATGAAAATAAGGTGCGCTTCTTCTATACTGTCTACTAATTTGTTTCCGTGAGCACAAAGCATGTAACTCGTAACTGAGGTTTTGGTTCTAGGAAGCTAATGTATTTGGTAAGAAGAATGACTCTATATGAACTGGTAATGTTCTTCGACGGATTGACATTCTACTTTAATATTCATACCGTAAATTAGGGTGTCGGATGCCTGTACTATACAGCTGGTTTATTCCCGGAATACCAGATTTGATTATCGGAATCACAGAACTGGTGAAGCTACTGACTAAGCCGCTCGACTCTCAAAGAAATTGATAACGAGCTCGAAAGTATTCACATTCGGTCCTTTAATTTATACATGACGTTAGGGTGCTCGTCGCTGAAATGAAGACCAATATCTTTATCTGAACAATATGGTATACCCTTTAAACTGTGAGTATGCTTCTTCGAAGATAAAGCCATCTGTATCGTGTTTGACTTTATGCCTATTCGCATTGCTCTGAAACGGTATGACGCTCTACAGTAGCATTCAAACAGCGAATTAGGATGTTTATTACGAAAACACTTCAGAAGACCTTCAACCGAAATACCTCAGTTGACCCTCCGAACCACAGGATAGGCGAAGCTATTGACATAGCCGATCGGTACTCAAAGATGGTATTATCGTGCATGAACGGTGTGACACTCGATCTTCTATTTCAAGCATGATATTAAGCTGCCCGTCACTCAAATGTATACTAATTTGTTTCTCTGAGCACGACGATTTGCTCTCGATCCAGCGGGGAAGTTTCGCTGATGGTAAGGTCATCGGTAAAACGCTTGACTTTACACCAAACGGTAAATTTCTCTAGAGGAAAACAATTCTATTTTAATATTCGGAACGTGAATTAAGATATCAACTGCCAATACTGTTCTGCGGATATACTTCTGATATACCGAGATTTTCTTTCAGAACCACAGGATTGGTGAATCCATTGTGTTAGGTGTACGATTTCACAATGAAGATGGTAACGTTCTGGAACGGTTTGACCCCCGAATATTCTACTGTTTCATGAAAATAACGTGTCTGTCTGCTAAAATGAGAACTAATGTGTTTCTCCGAGCACAAAATCATACTCTCGATACGGCGGGTTTGTTTCGCGGTAGGTAAGGCTTTCGGTATAAAGTTTGACTCCCCACCAATAGGTAAAGTTCTACAAAGGTTTGGCGGTATATCTTAATATTCATACCGTGCATTAAGATTTCCGGTGCCAGGTGTTTTCACCGGTTTGGCTACCAGAATACCTTGTTTGACTTTCGGAATAACAGGATAGGTTTAGCTATTGTTCTGGAAATTCGCCTCTCGAAGGAGGTTGTAAAGTTGTGGATCAATTTGACCGTCGCCCTTCGAATTGGTGCATGAAATTAAGGCTTACGTCTCTAAAATTCGTACTAATTTGTTTCCTTGGACAGGTAATTATTATCTCGATACAGCGCTTTAGGTCCTCGAAATGTATGGTATTCAGTTAAAAGTATGACTTAATGCGAATTGGTACTGTCCTTCGACGGATTGACCCACCTCTATAATATTCATACCGTGAAATAAGGTATATATTGCCAATACTGTCCAGCGGATTTACTCCCGGAATACCTGGTTTGACTCTCGGAATCGCAGGATGCGTGAAGCTATCGCCTAAGCCTTTCGACTCTCACAGAAGGTGGTAACGATCTCCATCGGTTTGACACTCGACTATCTAATTTATACATGAGGTTATGGTGCCCGTCCCTGAAACGAATACTAATTTTTTTCTCTGATCGCGATGTTATCCTCTCGATATGGCGGGTTATCTTTCCGAAGGTAGTACTATCGGTGAAGTATTTGACTGTATACCAATAGGTATCGTTCTACAATGGTCTGACTATGTACTTCAATACTCATACCGTGAATTACAGTGTCTATTGCCAATACTGTTCGGCGGATTTACTCAGGGAATACCTGATCTGACGCTCAGAATCACAGGGTAGGTGAAGCTATTGACTTTGCTGCGCGACTCTCAAAGAAGGTTATACCGTTCTCAAACGGATTGACTCGCGATCTCATTACGTATACATGAAAATAATGTGCCCGTCTGCTAAAATGTGAACAGATGTCATCACGTGAATGCAGAGCGAGACCATCGCCAGAGCGGATTGGGTTCTCGGTCATCGTGTGTCGGAGATTTAACGTGCGAATCCTGCCAATAGGGCTTATCCACACGGCCCCCATAGGCGAGGGATTGGAATACGTCCAATCAGCGTAGTGCGTGGTCCACCTTACCATGCACCTTCCAATTAATTCGTAGACTGCAAGCTATACGCGCCATCCATGGTTTGGCTGGGACCATTCTAAATCCCTACTGGCTCTGCAGGCCAGCGCCCGAGCAGGTCTCACGCCGCTCACCCGTGGAGGATCTAACCCGTCCGAAGACGGGGCCCCTAACCTGCGATATGGGCTTACTACTGCCCCCTCGAGGCCAACCCAAGCAACCGGCGGGGAGGATGGACCAAGGCCCGCCCGCCCCAGGGCTCGAACCAGTTCCCGAGGTACCAGTGAATGCAGGGCCATACCGCTCATACCCCTCGTAAGGACACCTTACTTCCTGAATGAGGTGCTTGCTCACCTCGGCCTATGTTGGGCCGACTCGGGCACCGTGGGTTCGTCATACCCATACTGCAATGGGACCAGAGGGCCCACCGCAGCCCCTGCTGGGTGGGTTCGGTGTCACTAAGGTATTGTGTAAAAAGAATGTCTTTATACCAATTGATAGTGTTCTCCGACGGTTTGACTCTCAATATTGATATTCCTGCTGCATTGAAGGTACGAATTGTTAATACTGTTATGATGATTTAATGTCGGTATACCTGGTTTTGCACTTGGTATCACAGGATGCGTGAAGCAATTGCATTTGCCATGCGACTGTCAAAAGAGGTGTTCACGTTCTCGGACGATTTAACCCTCCATCCTCCTATTGATACATGCAATTAACGTGTTCGACTGATAAAGTCTCTACTAATTTGTACCCTTGAACACTATGCAAGGCACTTGCTACAGCGGGATATGTTCTCGGAGGGTATGGTATCTGGTAAAAATTTCGAACCTATACCAGTAAGTATCGTTCTGCGATGGTGCGTAGCACTATATCACTATTTATACCGTAAATTAACATGTCCATTGCCAATTCGTTACAGCGCATTTTCTCCCGGAATACCTGATTTGACTATCGGAATCATAGTATACGTGAAGTTGCTGACTTAGTCGTTCGCCCTTCGAAGAAGGTAGTAACATTCTCAAACGGTTTGACATTCGAACTTCTGTTATATACGTGAAATTAAGGCGACCTTCACTAGAATGGATGCTAATTCGTTCCTCTGAAGACGTAGCTATACTCTCGTTACGGCGGGTTATAGTCTTGGACGTGAAGGCCATCGGTAAAGTGTTTGACTTGCTACCAAACGGTAGCCTTGACCCCTAACTCACGGTATGAATATTAAAGAACAGAGTCAAACCGCTTGAGAACGTTACCAATTACTGTAACATCATATTCCATAACGGATACCTTCCTTCCGTGATAGTAACCTGCTGTATCGTGGGCACAACTTCGGAATCAGGGAAAGAAATTAGTGGACATTTTACCAGGTGGACACCTTAATTTTATGTATGAATTATAAGATAGGGTATCGAACCGGTTGAGAACGTTACCACCTTCTTTGCGGGACGAACGCCGAAGTGAATAGCTTCACTTATCATATCATTCGGAGAGTTAAACCAGGTAATCCGGGAGTAAATGCGATGTACCGTAATGGCATGAGACACATTAATTTTCGGTTTGAATATTGTAGTACATCGCTAAATTCTTTGAGAGCATTACAAATTGGTATAAAGTCAAAGGTTTTACATAAGGTCTTACTTTCCGAGAACCTATCCCGCTGTATCGAGAGTATAACTTCATCTTTAGAGAACCACATTAGTATGAACTATTTTGATGGCAACGTAATTTCATGTACGAATAAGAAGGTCGAGGATGAAGCCCATCTAGATCGTTACCATCTTCTTCGTGAAATCACACATGTTACACAATAGCTTCATATATCCTGTGGTGCGGAAAGTCACACGAGGTATACCACAAGTATCTCCGCTGAAGGGAATTGGCAATGGACACCTCACTTTTCTGTTTTAATGTTCAAGAAGAGACCCAGTCCGTGCGAGAACGTTATGAATTGCTATAAAGTCAAACGTTCTACAGTATGACGTACCTTTCGCGAATATCATCCACTTCATCGAGGGAATAAGTTTGTGTTCAGAGGATCATATTAGTAAATATTTTAGTGACTGGGGCCTTATCCTCAAGTATAAATTAGCGGATCGATGATCAAACCGTTCGAGAACGTTACCACCGTCTTTGAGCGCAGAACTGCTAAGCCAATAGATGTACCTATCCTGTGATTCTGAGGCACAGTCCAGGAATTCCTGGAGGCAATGAGCTGTACACAATTTTCAATGGACACATTAATTCTCGGCGTGAATACTAATGTAGAGCACCAAACCGTTCGAGAACGTTCCGAGTTGCTATAAAGAAAAACGTTTGATCTAAGACCTCAACCTGCGACAACCTAACCCGCTGTACCTATAGTATATATTGGTGTTCACATAAACAAACTATTACTTCTTGTAGTGCTGGGCACCATAATTTCATGTATGAATAAGATTATCGAGAGTCAAACCGTTGAAGAACTTACCACCCTTCTTGACAGTCGCACAGCTAAGTCAATTGCGTCACCTATCCTGTGACACTGAGAGTCAAACCAGCTGTACCTTGTGTATATCCGCTGAAAAGTAATAGAAATAGGCACCGTAATTCCGGGTGTGAATATCAAAGAACTGAGTCAATCCGTTGAAGGAAGTTACGTATTTGTATAGAGTCAAACCTTTTGTCGACGTTCGCACCATCTGACAGGATAACCCGCTATATCGGGAGAACAACTTTGTGTCCAGAGAAGCAAATTTGCAAAAATTTTAGTGACATGCTCCTTAACGTCATGCATGAATTAGAAGGTCGAGTGTCAAACCATTCGAGAATGTTGCCACCTTCAGTGATGAGCTAGCGGCTACGTCAATAGCTACACCTATCGTGTGATTCCGAGATTCGAAGCAGGTATTACCGGAGTAAATCCGCTGAAAACTATTGGCAATTGACACTGTAATGCACGGTTTGCATATTTATGTAGTGCGTCAAGCGGTGCAAGAGAGTTACCAATTGTTAATGAAAAATTTCGTGTTCAGAGAATCCAATTCATATTGATTTCAGGGACGGTCACCTTAATTCCACGTATTGCTGGAGCAAATACACTGAACGGTATTGGCAATTGACACCTGAATTCACGGTCCGAATATTAAAGAAGAGCGTCCAACCTATGTAGAACGTTACATATTGGAATACTGCCCAAACCTTCACAGAGGGCCTTACCTTCGGAGAACATATCCCTCTGTATCAAGAGTATAACTTCGTGTCCAGAGAAGCAAATTAGAATACATTTTAGTGAGGTGCACCTTAATCTCAGGTATGAGTAATAAAGTCGAATGCAAAATCTTTCAACAACGTTTCCAAGTTTTTTGCTAGTCGCGTATCTAAGGCAACATCTTCCCGTATCCTTCGATTCCGAGAGCCGCAATAGTTATTCCGTGAGTAAACCCGCTGAAGAGTATTGGCTATAGGCACAGTAATTCACGGTTTCAATAGTAAAATCGAGAGTCAATCCGGCGGAAAATATTATAAATTGATGTAATGTCATTCCGTTTTCCGAATACATTACCGTGCGAGAACGTATCCCGCTGTAGCGGGAGCCTAGCTGAGTGTTCACGGAAACAAATAAGAAGTAGTTTCAGCAGACGGAGACCTCAGTTTCACGTATGAATGGCAAAATCGAGAGTCAACTGTTCCAGCACGCTTACATCTTCATTGAGAGTCGTACGACTAAGTCAATTGCTTCACATATCCTGTGATTCTGAGTGGCAAGCCAGGTATTCCAGGAGCAAATCATCTGAACAGCGTTGGAAATAAACGTGCTCAATCAAGCGGCATAAATATTAAGGTAGACAGATAAACCGACTGTGAACATTTGCAATTTGATTATGGTCAATATTCTTACAGATGGCCTTACTGTCCGAGAATCTATCTCGCTGTATTGACAGTAAAACTTTGTGCTTCGAGAAGCAAATTAGTTTTCATTTTAGTGACGGGAAACATAATTTCATGTATGAATTAGAAGATAGATGTGTCAAACCGTTCGTGAAAGTTAGAACCGTCTTCGAGTGACGTGCGGCTAAGTAGATAGCATCCCCCGTTTTTGGATTCCAAGAGTCAAGTGAGTTATTCCGGGAGGAAGTCCGATGAACAGTATTGACAATAAGCGCCTTAATTCAAGGTTTGAATATTAGAGTAGAGGGTCAAACCGTCTGTGAACGTTACCAATTGCTATAATGTGAAACGTTTTACCGAATGCTTTACCTCCCGAAAAAATAACCCGCTTGATTGAGAATTCAACTTCGTGCTCATAGAAAGAAGTTCATCTTCACTCCTGTGACGGGTGCCTTAACTTCATGTATGAATTAGGAGGTTGAGGGTCAAACCGTTCGGGAACGTTACCGCACTCTTTGTGTTTCGGAAGGCTAAGTCTATTGCGACACGTATCCAGTGATACCAAGAGTCAAATCAGGTAAATTGGAAATAAGTACGCAGAAGTATATTGGCAACTAACACCTTCATTCAAGGTATGAACATTATTGTAGGGAGTCAAACCTACGTAGAATATTACCTCTGCACATAAAGTCATTCCTTTTACCGAATACCATACCTTCCGAAATCTAACACGCTGTAGCGAGTGTCCTGCTCAATGTGCACGGAAGAAAATTAATGGAAATATTAGCGGAAAAACACCAATTATTTGTGTATGAATGTCAACATCGATGGTCAAACCGTTAGAGGACGTTGCAACCTTCTGCTAGAGACGAACGGCTAAGTCAATGGCTTCACCTATCCTGTGATTTCGAGACTCAAACCTGGTATTTCGGGAGTAAATGCGCCCTACAGTATTCTCATTAGTTACCCCAATTCGGGGAGTGAATATATAAATACAGCATCACACTGCGTGAGAACGATACTAAATCCTATAAAGTCAAACGTTTCACCTAAGGCAGTAGCTTCCGTGTACCTCACACCCTTCATCAAGGGTATAACATCGTGTTCATGTGATAAAATTAGTTAACATTTTAGTGACGGGGACCTTAATTTCATTGTGAACAAGATGATCAAGTGTCACACCGATCGAGAACGTTACCACATTCAGTGATAGACGAAGAGCTATGTCAATAGCTTCACCTATCCTGTGATTCCAAGAGTCAAACCTGGTATTTCAGGTGTAAGACCGCTGAAGAGTATTGCCAATGGCCCCTTATTCACGGTATGAATATTAATGTAGAGCGTGAAACCGTTTGAGAACCATACCAATTGGTATAAAGTCAAACGTTTTACCGAAGACCTTACCCTCCATGCCCCAAATCCGCTGTCTCGACAGCATAAGTTCGTCATTAGAGATACGAATTAGTATACACGTTAGTAACTGGCGCCTTAATTTCATGTATGAATCAGAGGATCTACTGTCTATCCATTCGAGAACGTTACCACCTTGTTTGAGAATGCAGCGGCAGAGTCAATAGCTTCAGGTACCCTGTGATTCCGTACAGTCAGCCCTGGTAATCCAGGTGTAAATCCGCGTAAGAGTAAAAACTGTTATCAAATAATGGGGAATTCATGGAGTATATTCGCTAAACAGTATCGGTAATAAGGAACTCAACTCTCCGTATGAATATTAATTTACAGAATCAAACCGCTGGAGAACGTTACCAGTTGATATAACTTCATGCTCATCAGCACATACCTTACGTTTAGAAAATATAACTCGATGTGTCGTGGGTATAACTACGTGTTCAGGGGTACAAATGAGTATACGTTTTAGCAGACGGTCACCTTAACCTCATGTATGAATTAGAAGATCTAGCATCAATCAGTTCAAGATCGCTGACACCTCCTTTGAGAGTCGAACGGTTGAGTCAAGAGTTTCACTTGAGCTGGGATTCCGAGAGTCAAGCCAGGTACTCCAGGAGTAAATCACCTGATCAGCGTTGGCAATAAAAGTGGTTAATCAAACGGTATGAATATTAAGGTAGACAGTAAAGCCGATGGTGAATATTTCCAATTTGTATATGATCAATCTTCTATCGGAAGTCCTCACTGTCCGGAACCAGACACGCTGTATCGAGAGTATTACTTCGTATTTCAAGAAGTAAATTAGTATTCATCTTTCTGACTAGCAATCTAATTCCATGTATGAGTATGAAGATCGCGAGTCAATCCGTTCAAGAGCGTTATCACCACCTTTGTGTGACGCTCAGTCACACAAGTCAGCACCTGCACCGATGCTGTTATTCCGATAGTCACACCAGGTATCCCGGGAGTAAATGGGCTGCGAAGTATTGCCAATAAACAGCTTAATTCAAGGTTTTAATAGTAAGGAGGAATGTCTTACCGTTTTAGAGCATTGCCAACTGGTATAAAGACAAACATATTAGAGACAGCCTTACCTGCGGAGGAACGGATCAGTCGTGTCGGGAGTATATCTTCGTGATCGGAGAAACAAGCTATTAATCATTTTAGTGGCGGCTGCATTAATTTCATTATGAAAATGAAGATCGAGTGTAAAACCGTTTGAGAAATATACCACCTTCGCTGAGAGTGGCATAGCTTAGTCACCAGCTTCACATACCACAGTTATTCCGAGAGACTAACCAGGTAATCCGAGGGTAAGTGCGCTTTAGGGCATTGGCAACAGATACCATAATCCGCGAAGTGAATAAAATAATACAGCGTCACACCGTGTGGTAACGTTACTAATATCTATAAGGTCAAACGTATTATCGAATTCCTTATAATACGAGAAGCTAACACGCCGTATCGAGCGTATAGCTACGTGATTAGAGATTCACACTGGTATAAATTTTAGTTATAGGGACCTTAATTACGTGTATGAAAAAGGATATCCAGCGTCATGCTGTTTGATAACGTTACAATCTTCATTGACATTCGAACGTCAAAGTCAATAGCTTCTCTTATCCTGTGATTCCGAAATTCAATCGAGATATTCAGGATGTAAATGCGCTGTACATTATTGGCAATAGATTGCTTAATTCCCGGAGTGAAAATTAAAATAGAGCAAGACACTTCGTGAGAACGATGCCAGAGCGCACGAAGGCATACATCTTACTGAATACCATGCCTTCCGAGAACATAACCCGCTGTAGCGAGTGTCCTGCTTAGTGTTCACGGAAAGAATTTGGTGGATATTTTAGCAGACAGACACCACATTTTCATATATAAATATCAAAATTGACAGCCAATCCGTTGGAGATTGTTACAACTTTGCTTGAGAGTCGGACGGCTAAGCCAATAGATTCACCTATCCTGTGATTCTGATTGTCAAACCAGGAATTCCGGTCGTAAATCCGCCGAACAGTAATGGCATTAGATCCCATAATTCACGGATTTATTATTAATGTATAGCGCCAATTAATTGGAGAACGGTTTCCATTATTATGTAGACAAAATATTACTGAAGGCCTTACCTTCCGAGTAGCTAACCCAATGTATCAAGGGTATAACTTCGTGTGCAGAGCAGGCAGATAGTATGCAATTTAGTTACTGGTACTTTAATTTCATGTGTCACTTACAAGGTCAATGGTCAAACATTTCGAAAAAGTTACCTCCTTGTTTGACTGTCAAACGGCCATGTCAGTAACTTCACCTATCCTCTGATTCCGAGAGTCGAACCAGGTATTCCTGGCGAAAATCAGCTTTGCAGTATTAGCATCATAGTCCCTACTTCACGGTACAAATATTGAACTCCAGAGTCAAACCCTTTTGTATCGAAACGAATTGGTACAGTGTCATACTTTTGCCGAATACCATGCCTTCCGAAAGTCTAACTTGCTGTTGGGAACATTTTGCTTAGTGTTCACAGAAACAAATTTGGCGACACTTTATCAGGCGGACACCTTATTATCATTCTTGAATATCAAAATCGAGTCTCGAACCGTTCGAGAGCATTACCACCTTGCTTTGAGGATCGAGCAGCTATGGCGATATCTACATCTATCCTATGATGGTATCCTCAGGTGTTACGCGAGTGAATCTTCTATTCAGTATCGTCACTACGCACCCTATATCACGGTATAAATATTACAGTACACAGACTAACCGTTGAAGCTCGTTACTTATTGGTACAGTTTCAACCATTTCACAGAAGGCCTTACCTTCGAGAATCTAACCGGCTGTTTCGAGAGTAGAACTTCGTGGTCAGAGTTGCAAAATAGTTGAAATTCTAGTGACGGGCAAATTAATTTCATCCATGGATCAGGAGATCGAGAGCCAATCCGTTCAGGAACGTGACCACTGTCTATGAGATTCGTAAGGCTATGTCAGTAGCCTCACTTATCCTGCAATTCCGAATACCAAACCAGATATTCCGGGACTCAATCCACAGTTCAGTATAGAAGATGGATATGTTAGTTCACCGTATGAATATTAAAGTAGGGCGACCAACCTTAGAAGAACGTTACTTATTGGTATAGTGTCAAAACCATAGAGAGGGCCTTAACTTCCTAAACCTTAACCCGGTGTAGAAAGAGTCCTGCTTAGTGATCATGGAAACAAATCAGTAGACATTTTAGCAGAAACACACCTTATTTCTAAGCATGAATGGCATAATCGAGATTCAAACCGCTCGAGAACGTTACAATCTTCTTTGAGAGACGAACTGATGAGTCAATAGCATCACACATAGTGTGGTTCCAAAAGTCAAACGAGGTATGCCGGGTGCAAATCCGCGGATCAGTTTTGGCACAAGACACATTAATTCACGATTTTCGTATTAAAATTTTGCTTCTAACCGTTTGTGAACGTTAGCTACTGTTGTAATGTCAAACGTTTTCCCGAAGTAGTTACCTTCCGTGAACCTCACCCTCTTCATCCAAAGTATTACTGCGTGTTCAGAGAATGAAATTAGTATTCATTTGAGTGACGGTCACCTTAACGTCATGTATGAATGAGAAGTTCGTGAGTCAAGGAGTTCGAGAACTTTACCGCCCTCATTGATGTACGAACGGCTAAGTCAACAGCTTTACCCATCCGCCGATTCCGAGAGTGATATCAGGTAATACGGCAATAAATCCGCTGACAGGTATTGGCAACAGACGCCTTAATTAACGGTTTGAATATTGAGGTAGGGCCACAAATCGTTTGAGAACGTTTCCAGTTGGTAAATGTCAAACGTTTTATAGATATCCATACAGTTCGTAGGCATAACGCGCTGTATCGAGAGCAAAACAAGGTTTTCAGAGGAACAAATGAGAATCCATTTTATTTTCGGACACATTAACTTCATGAATGATATTGAATATCGATAATCAAGTCGATCGAGATCGTTAACACCTTCTGAGAGAGATGAATGGCAAGGTAAAAGTTTCACCTATCCTGTCATTCCATGAGTAAAACCAAGTATTCCGGAGGTACATCTGCTGAACTGTATTGGCAACAGACACTTCAATTTACGGTTCGAATATTAAAGTAGTGCGTCAAACTGTTTGAGTGTAATGCCAAATTGAATGAAGTCAAACGCTTTACTGGAGAACTTACACGCTGAAAGCTTAACCCGTTGCACCGAGAGTATAACTTGGAGTTCAGAAAATTAAATTAGTATTAATTACAGCGATGGAAAACTTATCCTTGTGTATGAATTAGATGATCGAGGATCAGGATGTTCGAGAACAATACCACCTTCTGTGAGAGACGAAGGACTAAGTCAGTAGCTTCACTTATCCTGTGCTCGCGAGAGTCAGACCAGGTATTCCGGGAGAACATCCGCTGAAGAGTATTGTACACACATACCATTTTTTACGGTATAAATGTTAAGGTACTAAGTCAAAACGCCGGAGACAATATAGCTAAAAATAAATCATTACTTTTTACAGAATACCTTACCATCCGGGTACACAATGTAGCGAGTTTCTAGCTTCGTGCTCACGGAAAGCAATGAGGAGCCATTTCAGCAGAAAGGCACCTCAGTTTCACGTATGGATAGCAAAATCGAGAGTCAAACTCTTCGAGATCGTTAGTATCTTTTTTGTGAGAAGTACTACTAAGTCAGTAGCTTCACCTACCCTCTTATTCCGAAGGGCGGACCAGAAATTCCGAGAGTCTATCCGCAGTAGGGTATTGGGAATAGACACCTTAATTCAAAGTATAAATGTTAAAGTACAGAGTCATATCGTTATAGAGCGTTACCTACTGGTATAGAGTAAAACATTTTATTGAATACCTTACTGTCCGAGAAGATAATCCTCTGTACCGACAGTATAACATCGTGATCGGGGATACATATTAGTATAAATTTTAATGACGCGCATATAAATATTATGTATGGAATGGAAGGTCGAGTGTCAAACCGTTCGCGAACGTTACCACCTTCTTTGAGAGACGCACGTCTGTGTCTGTAGCTTCACCAATCCTGTGATTCCTAGAGTCAAGCGAGTTAATCCTGTAGAAAATCCGCTGAACAATATTGACGATAGAAACATTAATTCACTGTATGAATATTAAAGCAGGGAGTCGAAACGTTTGAGAGC
This sequence comes from Lasioglossum baleicum, assembly GCF_051020765.1. Lineage (NCBI taxonomy): Eukaryota > Metazoa > Arthropoda > Insecta > Hymenoptera > Halictidae > Lasioglossum > Lasioglossum baleicum. The sequence continues at coordinate 108,231 of NW_027469499.1, read as the reverse complement.
GTTAACTATTCGTTTAAAATCAAAACTTTTACCGATGTCTTTACCCGCCCAGAACATAACCCGCAGTATCTTTAGCATAATTTCATGTCCAGTGAAACAAATTACTACACAATTAGGTGACGGACACCTTAATTTCATGTAAGAATTAGAAGATCGTGAGTCAAACCTTTCGAGAACACTACCACCTCCTTCGAGAATCGAACGGCTACGTGAATTGCTTCACCTATCACATGATTCCGACAGTCAAGCGAGGTATTCCGGGAGTAAATTCATTGGTCAGTATTGGCAGTAGGCTCCTCAATTCACTGTATGAATATTAAGGTGGAGAGTAAAACCGTCGTAGGATATTACCAATTCGAATTCAGTGATTCTTCTTGCCGAATACCATAACATCCGAGAACCTAACCCGCTGTTGCGAGTGTCCGGGTTAATGTTCACGGAAACAAATTAGTGGACATACTAGCAGAAGGACACCACATTTCCATGAATGAAAGTCATAATGGAGAGCCTAACCGGCCCAGAACGTTACCACCTTCTTTGTGAAATCACACATATAACAAATAGCTTCACATATCTTGTGATTCCGAAAGTTATACCAGATATTCCGGCAGTGAATCCGCTGAACTGTATTGGCAATTGACAGTATAAATATTAAGCAATGGAGTCAAACCGATGTGCAAAGTTACCTATTGCTACATAGTCAAACTTTTTATCGATGGTCTTACCCTCCGAGGTCCAAACCCGCTGCATCGATAGTATCACTTCGTGCCCGGGAAAAGAAATTGGTACACACATTTGTGACGGTCGCATTTATTTCATGTATGAATTAGAATGTCGAGCGTCAAACCACTCGCGGACGTTGCCACCGTCTGTGAGAGGCGAGCGGCTAAGTCAATATCGTCACCTATCTTGTAATTCTGATAGTCAAGTCAGAAATGGCGGGAGTAATTCCGCAGTAAAGTATTGATATTAGACACCCTATTTCACGGCATAGATACTAGACTACAGTGTCAGACCGCTGTAGAACGTTACCACCTCCTTTTGGAGTCGAACCGCTGAGTCAACAGCTTCATCCGTAGTTGTGATTCCAAGCGTCAAGCCTGGCAATCCAGGAGTAAATCCGCAGAGCAGTATTGGCGATAGAAACATCAATTCACAGCATGAATATTAATGTAGAGTGTCAAACCGCCGGTCAACATTACAGGAAGGTATAAGGTCATTCTTTTTAGAGATTACCTTACCTTCAGAGAACATAATAGGCAGCAGGGAATGTGTTGCTTCGTGATCAGAGAAACAAATAAGTGTTCATTTTAGTGTCGGGACCATTAATTTCATGCCTAAATGAGAGGGTCGGGAGGCAAACCGTTCCAGAAGGTTACCACCTTCTTAGAGGATCGTACAGCTATGTCAACAGCTTCACCTATCCTGTGATACCGAGAGTCAAATCAGGTAAGACGGGTAAAAGATCGCTGAAGTTTATTCGCAACTGACACCTTAATTCACGGTCTGAATATTACAGTAGAGCGCCAAACCGTTGGAGAGCATTACCAGTTCGTCTAATGTCTAACATTTTACGGAAGGTGTTAATTTCGGCGAACCTCGCCCAATACATCGAGAGTATATCATCTTTTTCAGAGAAAGAAATTATTATTCATTTCAGTGACGGGCATCTTTACTTCGTATATGAATCAGAAGATCGGGAGTCTAACCTATCAAGAATGTTACCACCTTATTTGAGAATCTAACGGCTTGGTCAATAGCTACTCCTATCCTTTGAGTCCGACCGTCAAGTGAAGTACTCCGAGAGTAAATCTGCTGTATAGTATTGGCCTTAGACACCCTGCCTCACGGTATAAATATTAAAGTAGATAGTCAATCCATCGATGAGCATTACCAATTGGTAGAGAGTCGCTCTTTTTACCGAATACATAACCATCCATGAACCTACCGCGCTGTAACGAGTGGCATGCTCAGGGCTCACGAAAACATGTATGTAGACATTATAGCAGAAGTACACATTATTTTCAAATATGAATGAGTAGATCGAATGTCAAACGGTTCCACACCGCTACCACCGTCATTGAAATTCGAAAGGGTACGTCAAAAGCATCATATATCCTGTGATTACGACTGTCAAATAGTGCTCCCGGGAGTAGATCTGATGTACAGTATAGGCATTAGACAGTCTGTTTCGCGGTATGAATATTAAAGTACAGAGTCAAACCGTGTTTGAACGTTATCAATTGCAATAAACTCAAACGTTTCGGCGAAGGCGTTACCGTCCCAGGAGCTAACCGGCTGTATCGAGAGTACAGCTCCGTGTTTAGGGATACTCGTTAGTAAACAGTCTAGAGGCGGGAACTGAATTTCATTATGAATAAGGAGATCGAGGATCAAACCGTTCGATATAGATACCTCGGTCTGTAAAAGTCGAACGACCAAGTCAATGACATCACCTATGCTGTGGTTCGGAGAGTCAGCCCGTGAAAACCGAGAGTAAGCACGCTGAAGAGGATTGGCAATAGACACTTCAATTCGCGGTTTGAATATTAAAACAGGCTGTCAAGCAGTTGAATAAAATTACTTATAGGTGTATGGTCGATCTTCTGTCAGAATGCCTCACCATCCGAAATACTAACCCGCTGTATCGGGAGAATAACACCGCGTTCAGAGCTACGAACTAGTATACATTTTAGTAACGTGCACCATAATTTCATGCATGAATTAGAAGATCGTGGGTCAAATCTCTTGAGAACGTTATTACATTCTGTGAGTGACGAAGGGCTATTTCAACAGCTTCACCCATCCTGCGATTCCGAGAATCAAACCAGGTATTCCAGGAGTAAATCCGTTGAACACTATTGGTAACACACACTCGAATTCTCGGTTTGATTACTAAAATAAAGCGTCAAACCGTTTGAGAATGTTACAAATTGCTATAAAGTTAAGCGCTTTACCAACGACAATCACCTGCGAACAAATAACCCGCTGTATCGAGAGAATCACTTCTAGTTCAGAGAAAGAAGTTAGTATCCATTTCAGTGACGGGCGCTTTAATTTCATGTATGGTTTGGAAGATCGATGGTCAAACCGTTCGGGACCGTTACCACCTTCTTTGAGATTCGTTCGGCTAAGTCAATAGCTTCACAAATCCTGTGATTCCGAAGGTCAGTCCAGGAATTGCGGGAGCAAATTCTCTGTACAGTATTGATAATAGACACCTCGATACACGGTTTGAATATCAATGCAGGCCGATATGCCGTTGTATAACATCACCTATTCGTGTAGAGTTAAACTTCTGACTGAATGCCCTACCCTCCGGAAAACTGACCAGATGGGTTGAGAGTATAACACCGTGTACATAGTTACAAACTAGTATACCTTAACTGACGAGCACCTTCATTTCATTCATGACTTACACGATCGAGTGTCAAGCAGTTCGAGAACGTTACTTTCTTCTGTGAGAGTGGAACGGCTGTGAAGTCACCTTCACCTATTCTGGTATGTCGAAAGTCAAAGCAGGCATTCTAGGAGTGCGTCCGATCTACACCATTTTCAATAGTCACCTAAATCCTTGGCATGATCATTAAAATAGGGAGTCAAATCGACTGTGAACTTTACCTATTGGTTTGGAATCTGTCATTATACAGAAACCATTACCTACTGCGAAACTAACCCGCCGCTTCGAGAGTACAACATTGTGCTCAGAGAAACACGTTATTTTACATTTCGAGACATGCACCATAAACTCACTTTGTGGAATATTATATTATAGTACGGCGTCTAACACTTGTAGACCGTTACATATTTCGATAATGTCAAAAGTATTATAGAAAACTTTACCCTCCGAGAAAATAACCCGATGTATGTTGAGTATTACTTTGTATGCAGGGACACAAATTAGTAAGCATTGCAGTGGAGGGCTCCTTAATTTCATGTATGAATGAGAAGATCGAGAGTTAAACCGTTCGTTAACGTTACTACCTTCTTCGTGAAATCGCACATATATCACAATAGCTTCTAGTATCCTGTGGTTCCGAGAATCACACTAGGTATACTTGGAGTACAGCCGCTGAAGAGAATTGGCAATGGTCACCAAGACTCACGGTTTCAATATTAATGTAGAGCGTGCAACTTGCTGAGAACGTTACCTGCTTTTATAAATTCAAACACTTTAGCAATGGCCATATTACCGAAAAACTAACCCGCTGTATCGTGGGTATCACTTCGTGTTCAGAGAACGAAATATTTAGTCATATTATTGACAGGCACCATAATTCCATGTATGAATTAGAAGATCGTGGGTAAAATATTTCGTGACCGTTACCACCTTCCACTATATTCGAGCAGCTTAGTCAATAGGATCACCTATCCTGTGATTCGGGGAGGCGTAGCAGGTATTACTGGCGTAAATCCGCTGATCAGTATTGGAAATAGGCACATTAATGCACGGTTTGAATATTAAAGTAGAGAGTCCATCTGTCGGGGATCATTATCAATTGGTATTTAGTCACTCCTTTTATCGAGAGCCTTACCTTCCCAGAATATAACTCGCTGCATCGACGTAATAACTTTATGCCCAAAGAAACAAATCAGTATACATTATGGTGACGTGTACTTTTACTTCATGTACGAATTAGATGAGCGAGAGTCAAACCGTTCCACAACGTTACTACCTTCTACCGGAGCCGAACTTGTAGATGAATAGCTACACCTATCCTGTGATTTCGATGGTTAAATATGATATTCCGGGAGTCAAACAGCTGTACACTACTGGCAGCGGTGACCTTAATTCGCTGTATGAATATTAATATCGAGCGTCACGCCGTGCGAGAATGTTACTAATTGCGATAAAGTCAATAATCTTACTGAATTCCAGACCGTTCGCCATTCTAACCCGCTGTTTCGAGGGTATAGCTACGTGTTTATGGAAACACCTTAGTATATTATTTAGTGACGACACCTAAAGTTCGTGCATGAATTAGAAAATCGAGTGTCAATCCGTTCGAAAACCTTACCACCTTCTGTCAGAGACGAACGGCTAAGTCAATCGCTTCACCTATTCTGTGATTCGGAAAGTAGAAACCAGGTATTCCGGGAGTAAATCCGCTGAACAGGATGGGGAATAGACACCTTACTTCACGATTTGAGCACTAAAGTAGTGCGTCAAACCGTTGGATAGCGTTAGAGATTGGTATAAAGTCAATCGTATTACAGCAGGCCTTATGTTCGGCGAACCTCACCGGCTTCATGAAGAGTATAAGTTCGTGTTCGGGGAAAGAAATTGGTATTCATTGCAGTGACGGGCACGTTGGCTTCACGTATTCAAGAATCGTAAGATATCGCGTCACCTATCCCATGATTCGGAGAAACAAATCACGGTTCGAGTATTCAAGCTGAGCTTCAAAATGTTGTAGAACGTAACCTATTGATATGGAGTCAAATTATTAGCCGAAGGACTTTTCTACCGACAACCTATCCCGCTGTATCGATAGCCTAAATTGGTGTTCAAGGAAACAAGCTACTAGTTCTTATAGTGCTGGGCACCTTATTTTCATGTGTGAATAAGAATATCGAGAGTCAAACCGTTGGAGAACGTACCACCTTTCTTGACAGTCGCACAGCTAAGTCAATAGCGTCAACTAGCCTCTGATACCGAGAGCCAAAGCAACTATACTTGGCGTATATCCGCTGAAAGGTATTGGCAATAGGCACCGTAATTCCGGGTACGAATATCAAAGTACTGAGTCACACCGTTAAAGATCTTACGTCTTGGTGTAGAGTCAAACCTTTTACCGACGGCCGTACCTTCCGAGAGACTAACCTGAGATAGTGTAATTTCGTGTTCAGAGATGCCAAGTAATATCCATTTTAGCGATAGCACCTTAACTTCCTGTACGAAATATAAGATAGAGTGACAAACGGATCGGGAACCTGACCAAATTCGTTGAGAATCGAAGGGCTAAATCAACAGCTTCACCTATCCTGGGATTCCGGGATTAAAACCAGGCATTCCAGGAGTAAGTTCGATCAAAAGTAATGGCAATGGACACATTAATTCGCGGTTTGAATATCACAGTATAGCGTTAAACTGATTGAGAACGTTACCAAATTGTATAATGGCACTCTTTTTACACAATACTTTATCATCCGAGAACATAAGCCGCTGTATCGTGGGAACATCCTCGTGTTCAGAGAAACAAATTAGTATACATTATAGTGGCGGACACCTTAACTTTAAGCATGATATAGTAGATCGAGTGACAAACTGTTTCAGGACGTTACCTGTAGCTTTGGGATCCGCACAGCTATGTCACTAGCTTCACTAATCTCGTGATTCCGGGAGTAAATTCGCTGAACAGTATTGGTATCTGTGACATTAATTCACGGTTTGAATATTAAAGTAGAGTGTCAAACTGTTCACGATCGATACATATTGGTATGAACTCATCCGCTTTATCGAAGGCCTTACCTTCCGAAAAGCTATCCCGCTGTATCTAGAGTATAGCTTCGTGTTCAGAGAAACACATTATTATACATTCGATACAGGTGATTAGTTTTTTGGAGGGATAAGGTCATGGGTGGAACATTTGACTTCATAGCAATTGGTATCGTCATACAAGGGTTTGGCGGTCTGCATTAACATTCAATCCGTGAACTGTGGTGCATATTGCCAATACTGTTCAGGAGAATTACTCCAGTAATTCCTGGTTTAACTCACGGAATCACAGGATAGCAAAGACTACTGTCTTAGTCGTCCGACCCTCAGGAAACGTGGTAATGCCCTGGAACGGTTTGACCCTCTATCTTATTATTCATACATGAAGATACGGTGCTCGCCACCAAAATGAATACTAATTTATTAATCTCAACACAAAGCAAGGCACTCCATGCTGCCGGTTATGTTCTCGGATGGAAACGTAGTCTGTAAGTGGGATGACTCTATAGCAATTTCTAATATTGCCCGACGATTTGACTTCCAACTTTGGTGCTCAGGCCGAGAATTTAAGTATCCATTGCCGATTCTGTTCAGCGGACTTCCTCCTGGAATTCCAGGATTGACTCTCGGAATCACGAATATTGGTGAAGCTATTGAAGCAGCCGTCCAACCCTCGAAGAAGCTGGTAACGTTCTCGAACGGTTTGACACTCGATCTTCTAGTTCATACTTGAAATTAATGTGCTTGGATCTATAACCAATAATAATTCGCGTCACTGAACACGATGTTACATTCACAATACAGCGGGTTAGTTTATTTGTGGGTAAGGTATTCGGCAATACGTTTGATATTATAGCAATTTGAAACGATCTCAAATGGTTTGACGCTCTATTTTAATATTCAAATCGTGAGTAAAGTGCTTATTACCAGCACTGATCAGCAGATTTTCTCTCGTAATTACTGGATTGACTCTCAGAATCGCAGGGAAGGTGAAGCTATGACTTAGCCGGTGGTCTCACACTGAAGGTGGTAACGCTCTCGAACGCTTTGCCTCTCGGAGATGATAATTATTCACAAGCATGTGGTGTTCGCTCTCCAAAATGCCTTCCAATTTGTTTCCGTGAACATTAAGCAGGACACTATCTACTGCGAGGTAGGTTCTCGGAACGTATGGTATTCGGTAAAAGGAATGACGTTATGCTGATTGGTAATGTTCTCTGTCAGTTTGACTTTCCACATTATATATATTATATATATATATATATATATTCCACATTATATATTATATATATTCATCCTCGAATTATGGTGCGCATTGCCACTACTGTTCAGCGGGTTGACACCCGGAATGACTGGGTTGACTGCCGGAATCACAGGATTCGTGAAGGTATTGACTGATTTCTGCGACTCTCAAGGATGGCGCTAACGATCTGGACCAGGTTGCCTCTCAATATCCTTATTTATCCATAAAATAATCGTGCCCGTCACTAAAATGAGTACAAATTTGTTTCCCTCATAACGATGTCATACTCTTGATACTGCTGGATACGTTCTCGGATGATAACGTAGTCTGTAAAAAGGATGACTCTATAGCAATTTCTACTGTATCCCGACGATTTGAATTCCAACTTAAATGTTCGTGCCGAGAATTTAGGAGTCCATTGCCAATACTGTACAGCGGATGTAATCCTAGAATGCCTAGTTTGGCAATCGATATCAGCGGATAATTGAAGTTATTGGCGTAGCTGTGCCACACTAAAGAAAGGTTGCTACGCTCAAGAACGGTTTGCCCTCGATACCCCATATATGCATGAAAGTAATTTGTCCGTCTGCTAAAATATCTAACAATTTTATTACGTGAAAACTAAGGAACACAATCGCTGCATCGGTTTGGTTTCTCGGAAGGTAAGGAATTGTGTAAAGCGAATGACTTTATTCCAATTAGTAACATTCCTTAACGGATTGACTCTGTATATTAAAATCTATACCCTGAAGTATCGTGGCTGTTGCCAATTACTTTTCAGGGGATTTACTCCCGGATTACATGGTTTGGCTCTTGGAATCACAGGATAGATGAAGCTACTGACATAGCCGTTCGACTCCAAAAGAAGATGGTACCGTTTTCTAACGGTTTGACTTCCGATTTTGCTATTTATACATGGAAATGTGATGTCCGGCTGCTCACGTGTCGACTAACTTGTATCCGACAACAATAAGCAAGACACTCGCTACTGCGAGATAGGTTCTGATAAGGGAAGCTATTCGGTAAATAGAATTTAAGTAAAACAACTTATTGTTCTCCCTTCGGATTGACCTTCTACTGTAATATTCAAGCCGCGAATGACAGTGTCTATTGCTAATACTGTTCTGCGTATTTACTCCTGGAAAACCAGGCTTAGCGCTAGGAATCGCAGGATGAGTGAAGCTATTGATCTATCCGATCGACTTCCAGAAAGGGTGGTATCGTTCTCAAATGGTATGACGCTCTACTGTATTATTCAATCCGTGAATAAAGGTATCTATTGCCAATATTGTACAGCGCATATACTCCCGTAATATCACGTTTGACATTCGGAATCACAGGATATATGATGCTATTGACTTCGAATCACAAAGAAGGTGGCAACTTTCTCGAACGGTTTCACCCTCGATCTTCAAATTCATATTGAAATTAAGGAACCCGTCACTAAAATATTTAATAATTTGCTTCTCTGAACTCGAAGATTTACTTTCGATGCGAAGGGTTATTTTCGTCGAAGGTTAGGCTATCGGTAAAATGATTAACTGTATACCAGTATGCAACTTTCAACAATGGTTTGACGGTCTGCTTTAATATTCAAATCGTCAATGAAAGTGTGTATTGCGAATACTTTTCAGCGGATTTACTCATTAAATACCTGGGATGACAATCGGAATCACAGTATAGGTGAAGCTACTATCTCAGCCGTTCAAGTGTCAAGAAGTTGGTAAAGTTCTCGAACGGTTTCACTCTTCCCCGTGTAACTCATGCGTGGAATTGAGGAGTCCGTTGCTAAAATGTATACTAATTTGTATCTCTGTTTACAAAATTATACTGTCGATACCGCGGATTAGGTACTCGGATGTAAGGTCTTTGATGAAACTTTTGATGTTATACCGATAGGTAACGTTCTAAAAAGATGAAAATGTGTACTTTAATTTTCAAACCGTGAATTAAGATGTCCGCTGCCAATACTCTTCAGCGTATTTACTTTCGTATTACATGTTGTGACCCTCGAAATCACAGGATGGGAGAAGCCATAGACTTGTATGATCGTTCGACTCCCAAACCGGGTGGTAACGTCCTCGAAACGTTTCACCATCCAGCTGCCAATCGATACATCAAGTTAATGTGCCCGACACTGAAATGAATACTAATTTCTTCCTGTGGACACGAACTTCTTCTCTCGACGAAACCGGTAGGGCTTGTGAGAGATAAGGGCGTCGGTACTACGTTTGACTTTATATCAATTGGTACCCCACTAAAACGGTCTGACGCCATACTCGAATATTCAAACCGTAAATTAATGTGTCTGTGGCCAATATTGTTTAGCGAATTTACACCCGGAATACCTACATTAACTCTCGGAATCGCAGGCTAGGTGAAGCTACTGACTTAGCTGTTCGTATCTCACAGACGATTCCTACGTTCTCGAGCGGGTTGACAACCGATCTTCTAATTTATACATCAAGTTTAGGAGCCCGAAACTGAAATGAAGACATATTTCTTGTTCTGAAGACGAAGTTATACTCTAGATGATGCCGCTGATGCTCGTGGTGGATAAGGCAGTCGGTAAAACGTTTGACATTATACCAATTGGTAGCGCTCTAAAACGGTCTAACGCTCCACTTTAATATTCTAACCGTGAATTATGGTGCCCACTGCCAATACTGTTCAGCGGATTTACTCACGGAATACCATGCATGACTCTCGGAAACTCAGGATGTGTGAAGCTATTCACATAGCAGATCGAATATCAAAGAGGGTGGCAACGTTCTCGAACGTTATGATCCTCGATCTTCTAACTCATATATGAAATTTATGAACCCGACACAGAAATGAAGACAAATTTCTTTTTCTGAACACGATGTGATACTATCGAACGGGCGGGTTATATTCCCAGAAGGTATGCCTATCGGTAAAGTGTTTGATTCTGTACCAATATGTAAAGTCCTATATCAGTTTGACGGTGTGCTTCAATATTCAACACCGTTATCTAATGTGTCAATTGCCAATACTCTTCAGCGGACTAACTCGCGGAGTACCTGGTTTGCCTCTCAGAGTCACTGGATGGATGAAGCTATTGACTTAACCGTTCGTGTCTCACAGAAGGTTGCAATGTCCTCGAACGCTTTGACCCTCCATCATCCAAATCATAAATGAATTTAAGGTGACGTCACTAAATTGTATACCAGTTCCTACCACTGAATATGTTGTTACACTCTCGATAGAGCTGATAAGTTTTTCGGAGGGTAAGGCATTCTGTCGGATGCTTAACCCTACACGAATAGGTAATGTTTTACTACGGATTGACGCTCCACTTTAATATTCAATCCGCTAGTAAAGGTATCTATTCCCAACACTGTGCTGCAGATCTACTCTCGGAATACCTAGTTCGACACACGGAATCCAAGCATAGGTGAAGATTTCGACTTAGCCGTACGGCTCTCAATGAAGTTGCTAACGATCTCGAACGCGCTGACCCTCGATATTTTAAATCATTAATGAATTAATCGTGCCGGTACTAAATTGCATGCAAATGTATTTCTATAAACGCGATGCTATCCTCTCAATACGGCGCGTTATATGTTCGGAGGATATAGTCCTCGGTAATGCGTTTGACCTTATAGCAATTCGTAACGTTCTGAAACGGTTTGACGCTCTATTTCAAGATTCGAACCTTGAATTAAAGGTGTATATTACCAATACTGTTCAGCGTACTTACTCTTGGAATACCTTGTTAGATTCTCGAAATCACAGGATAGGTGAAACTGTAAACTTAGCCGTTCGAGTCTTAAAGAATGTGGTAACGTTCTCGAAAGGATTAACTCGTGATTTTTCTATTCATATATGCAAATATGGTGCTCGTCATTAAAATATATACGGACTTGCTTCTCTGAACACGAAATCATACTCTCGATAGTGCGTGATAGGTTCTCGGATGGCCAGGTCTTCGGTAAACCGTTAGTATTTATACCATTTGGTAATGTTCGCAAACAGATTGACGCTCTACTTTAACATTATAGCCGTGAATAAATGTGTTCATTGCCAATTCAGTACTGCGGGTTTACTATCGGAATATCTGGTTGGCCAGTCAGAATCACAGGAAGCTGGAGGCTTTTGACTTAGTCGTTCGTCCCTCTCAGAATGCGGTATCGTTGTCGATCAGCCCAAACCTCCATCTTCATACACGTACATGCGATGAAGGTGACCGTCACTAATATATATATATATATATATATACTAATTTGTTTCCTTGAAAACCTAGTTATACTCCCGATTAAGCCTGTGAGATTCGCGGAAGGAACGATCTTCGGTATAAGTTTAGAGTCTACCAATACGTAACCCTCTACAACTTTTTCACTCCGAACATTGCCAATACCATTACCTGTACTGAACATCGGATTTGCGGCCGGAACATCTGGTTTGACACTCCGTATCACAGGATAGGTGAAGCTATTGACGGAGCACTTCGTATCTCAGAGAGGGTGGCAACGTTCTCGAGCGGCATGACGCACGGTCTTCTAATTCGAACATGAAGTTCTCTGAACGCGAACTTATTCTCACGATGAAGCTGGTGTGGTTCACGGAAGGTAAGGCCACCGATGAAACGTTTGACTTTATACTCATTCGTAACGCTCTCAAATTGTTTGTCACACTACATTAATATCCACACCGTGAATAATGATGGATGTTGCCCATACGCTTCAGCTGATTTATTCCCGGTATACAAGATTTGACTCTTAGAATCTTGGAATATTTCAAGCTATTGACATAGCCGTTCGTCTCTCAAAGAGGGTCGTAACGTTTTCGAAGGGATTGAACCTCGATCTTCTAATTCATATATCGAAACATGGTGTGTCTGTGCCATAATGTCAACAGATTTGTTTCCGTGGGCACTAAGCATGACAATCGCAATAGTGGGTTAGGTTCAAGGAAGGTAATGTATGCGTTAAACTGAATGTCTCTGCACCAATTGGTAATGTTCTGCGTCGGATTGACCTTCTGCTTTAATATTCATACCGTGAATTAAGGTGACTATTCTTAATACTGTACAGCGGATTGAATCCCGAAATACCCGATTTGACTATCGCAATCACACGATAGGTGCTGTTCTTCACTCAAAAAAGGTCGCTGCATTGTCGAACGGTTTGACTCTGGATATTCATATACGTACATGAAAATCTGGTGGCCCTCGCTAAAATGAATTTTAATTTCAGTCTCTGATCCCGAAGTCATACTCCTGTTGCAGCAAGTTAGGTTCTCCGTATGTAAGGCTATCTGTATTGTATTTGGCAATATAGGAATAGGTAACGTTCAACAACTGTTTGACTCTGTACTTTGATGTTCATACCGTGAATTAATGTGCCTATTGCCAATGACGTACAAGCCATTTTCTCGCGGAGTACATGGTTTGTGTCTGGGTATCACAGGACTGGCGTAGCAATTGACTTAGCCGATCGACTCTCAACGAAGGTGGTAACTTTCTCGAAAGGATTGCTTCTCCAGTTTGCTATTCATTCATGGTAATATCGTGTCCGTCTGCCAAAATTTCTACCAATTTGTTTCCGTGAACATTAAGCAAGACACTCCCAGCAGCGGGTTGGGCTTCTCGGCAGGTAAGGCCTTCGGTAAAGAGTTTGCCTCAATACCAATTCGCATTGCTCTACAATGGTGTGACTCTAGAGTTTAATATTTATACCGTGAAATAAGGTGTACTATGCCAATACTGTACAGCGGATTTACTTCCAGAGTACTTTGTTTGAATCTCGGAAATACAAAATACGTGAAGCTATTGATTTAGACGTTTGAATCACAAAGAAGGCTGCAACAATCTCAATCGGTTTGACTTTCTGTCGCCTTAGCCATACACGTAATGAAGGTATCCATTTGCCACAATGCCTCCTGCTTTCTAATGCGAGCATTAAGTTTGTCTCTCGCTACAGCGGGTTAGCTTCTCGGATGATACGGCCATCTGGGCAAGGATTCACTCTCTGCCAATATGTAATGTTACACAACTGTGTGATTGTGTGATTCAATATCTATACCGGGGGTAGGGTTTTTGATGCCGATACTGTGCAGTGGATTAAGTCCTGGAATAGCTGGTTTGACTCTCGGAATCGCAGGATATGTGATGCAACTGACTTAGCCGTTCGTCTCACACAAAAGGTGATAACGTTCTCGAAATGTTTAACGTTCGTCCTTCTAATGCTCGCATGTAGTTAATGTGCCCGTCACTGAAATGAGGACCAATTTCTTTATCTGAACACGAACTGTAATATAGTGTTATGATATTTTCGATTTTTTTTTAAATTTCATGTTTTTAATTTCAGAGCATATATCGTACATGAAAAGTGCCTTTGTAATTAGTTGAGCATACGTTTGTGACAATATTTTGTTACATTCCCTTATATTTTATATGATTGTCTCCAAATGTACCTTCGCTGCCGGCACGAAACGACTGGATTCATCTTGCTGATGCGTTCGCTACATCGGAACGACAGGTCTTGATGGTCTTCGATAATTTCTTTAACCATGATATTGTACTGTATGCGTTATTCCATACCATCCATTTATTGACGCATACTGTAATTAACTGCAATGATATTTTCAATTTTTCCAAAATTTTCAATTTTTATTATACAAAATTGTTATCCTTAGTAAAAGTGTCATTGGAAATAGTTGATTGTACGTTTCTTACATTATTTTGATAATCATACACTTATTTTATGCCATTGTCTTCGTTCACAATATAGGAGCGATGATGGTATATGGTCTTTGATAATTTCCGTCATCTTAATATTTTACCGTTTGTTTTCATTCACAATTTCCTATTTATTTCTACTTACTGTAATTTACTGTTTCGATATTTTTTATTTTGTTCCGAAAGTTACAATTTCTGTTTTAAAAAATTGTATTTCTCAGTAAAAGTGTCTTTGGAATTATTTGAGTGTATGTTTATGACAATATCTTCGAAAGCACATTGTTACCTTATATGATTGACTATGTTCGTACCTACGCATCCGTAACGATACGGCTGCTGTGGTCTTCGAGTTGCATTCGGCAGATCGGAGGACACGACTGATCGATCTCTATTAATTTCTATTAATTTGATATTGTACCATATGCATTTCATCCCAGTTTACCATTTATATATGCATTTTCATTTCCAGGTTAAGAAATTGTATTCCTTAGTTCCTTAGTGTATTTGGTATTATCTGAGTTTACGTTTATGACAATATTTTGTTAAACACATTATTATTTTATAGGACTCTCTGCATTCGTACCATCTCTTCCGGAACGAAACGTCTGAAGTGGGCTTGAAGTTGCGTTCTGTAGATCGAAGCGACACTACTGCACGATTTTCGTTAATTTCTCTTACCATAATATTGTGCCGCATGCCTCTTCCCCATTTTCCATTTAGTTATACATACTGTAATTAACTTTTACGATATAACCGATTTTATTCAAAATTTTCAAATTTGGGATTAAAAGATTGTATTTCTTTGTTACAGCGTCTTTTTACTTAGTTCAGTGTGCGCTTCTGACGCTACTTTGTTAAACATATTGCTATTTTATACGGTTGTCTATGTACGTACCTGCGCCTCCGGAACGATGCGGCTGGAGTGGAATTGTTGTTGCGTACCGCAGAACGCTGCGGCACTACTGCATGGTCTTTGTTAATTTGTTTAACCTCGATTTTGTACAATACACATTTTTCTCCTGTTTTCCATTTGTTTATGCAAACCATTATATTCTGATACGATATTTCAGCTTTTTTTGGAAATATGCAGTTTTTATTTTAAGAAATTTTATTTCTTAGTAAAGGTGTTGTTGGAATTAGTTGAGTGTACGTATATGACCATATTCTGGTAAAGTATTCTTCTTTTAAATGATTGTCAGTATACGTACCTACCCTTCCAGTGCGTCACGACTGGCGAAAACATGTAGTTGTGTGCGGCAGATAGGAGCAGCAATACTGGATGGTCTTTTTAAATTTCATTAACTTTGATTTCGTAATATATGGAATTTTTCCCAGCTATACGTTTATTTATACAATCTGATATTTACGGTTATGATGATTTCGATTTTTTACAAAATTTTCAGTTTACAGTTCAAAATAATTGTATTTCTCAGTAAATATGTCTCTGGAATCAATTTAGTGTACGTCTCTGATATTATTCAGATAAGGTTACTGGTATTTAATACGACTGTCTGTATTGTACCCACACCACGCTTGCGACACTCCTGGAGTGATACTGCAGTTGCATTCGGTATATAAGAACTGAACTGCTGGATGGTCTTTGTAAATTTCATTAACCTTGATGTTGTTACGTATTCATTATTTCCCAATTTTCTGGTTATTTATGCATACTGTACTTACTGTTTTCATATTTTCTACATTTTCATTCAAAATTTTCTATTTTCATTATGAAAAATTGCATTTTTCCGTTAAAGTGTTTCTGGAGTTTGTTGAGTGTGCGTTTATGACATTAGTTTGCTAACGTCTCTGTCATTTTAAATGATTGACTCTATACGCACTTACTGTGCCATGAGCGACACGGCTGGAGTGATCTTGTAGTTGCATATGGCTGGACGGAGCGGCATACTGGATGGTTTTGGTTAATTCCTTGCAACTTTATTTTAAACCGTATGCACTATTTCCCAATTTTTCCATTTATTTGCACATTCTGCGATTTAGTGTTATGGTATATTCGATTTCTTTTCATAATTTTCATTTTTATAATTTGAAATTGTATTTCATAGCACAGCGGACTACGGAAATAGTCGAGTGTACGTTGATAACAATATTTTGCAGTTCATATTATTATTTTATATGATTGTCTGTTTACGTACCTACGACTAGGGAGCGACACAGCTGGAGTTGTCTTGCAGTTGCGTACGATAGAACGGTGTGGCACAACTGGATGATCATCGTTTAGTTCACTAAGCTTGATTATGTACCGTAAGCATTCTTTCGCAGTCTTCTATTTATTACTATACACTGTAACTTACTGTTACGATATAATCGATTCTCTTCAAAATTGTCAAATTTCTTATTACAAAAATTTTATTCTTTACGAAATGTGTCCTTTGAATTAGGTGAGGTTACGTATATAACAATATTTTGTTAAGCTTGTTGTTATTTTATACGATTATCTGTGGACGTGCCTACGCTTCCGAAAGTATACGACTGGAGTGGTCTTGTTGTTGCGTTCAGTAGATCGGGGGGACATTACTGTCTGGACTTTGTTAATTTCATTAACCATGATGTTGTACCGCATGCATGCTTACGCAATTTTCTATTTATTTCCCATACTGCAGTTTACTGTTACGACATTTTCGATTTCTTTCATAATTTTCATTTTTATAATTTGAAATTGAATTTCATAGTACAGCGGTCTACGGAAATAGACGAGTGTACGTTGATAACAATATTTTGCAATTCTTGTTGTTATTTTATATGATTGTCTGTTTACGTACCTACGATTAGGGAGCGACAGGGCAGGAGTGACCTGGTATTTTCGTACTGCAGATCGATGCGTCACCACTGCACGGCCTACGCTAATTTCTCAAACCTTGATATTGAAACGTATGCATTTTTACCCAGTCATCCATTAAATTATGCATACTTTAATTCAGTGTATAATATTTTCGATTTTGATCAAAATTATTATACACTAAATTAAAGTATGCATAATTAAATGGATAACTGTGTAAAAATGCATACGTTTTTCAATGAAAATTTTCAATTTTTAGTTTCAAAAATTGTATTTTATAGGAAAAGAGTCTTCGGAATTAATTGAGTGTACGCTCATAACAATATTATGTTAAATTCTATGATATTTTGAATGATTGATGCCATACGTTCCTACCCTGTCAGTGGACACGATGGGCGGAGTCTTGTAGTTTCGTGCGACAGATCGGTGGGGAGTACTGGATGACCATTGTTAATTTCCTTATCCTTAATATCGTACGGTGCGCATTATTTCTCGGTATTCTGTTTACATCTATATACTGTAATTTACTGTTATGATATCTCCAATTCTTTTCAGTGAAGGTGTCATTAGAATTAGTCTAGTGTACGTTTATGCCAATAATATGATGAAACATATTTTTATTCTACATAATTGTCTTTATACGTACATACGCTTCAGGAGCGTCGCGCCTATTGTGGTCATGCAGGCGGGTTCGCCATATCGGACTGACGCTACGGTATTATCTTCGTTAATTTCTCTAACCTTGATATTGTGCCGAATGCATTATTTCGATATTCACTATTTATTTCTACAGTCTGTGATGAATCATACTGATATATTTCCGATTTTATTCGAACCCTCCAATAGTTTATTTCACTAATTGTATTTTTTAGGAGAAGTGAAAATATCAACGCAGTAACTTACAGTATGTACAAATAGGTGAAAAATTCGGAAAAAATTCTTACTGTACAATATCATGGTTAAGAAAGATATCGAAGACCATCCAGTAGTGTCGCTCCGTGCTGTCGTACGCAAATACAAGACATCGCCAGTCGTGTCGCGCAAACAGCGTAGGTACGTAGACAGGCAATCATACAAAATATCAATTAGTTGAGCAAAATAATGTCATACGGGTACACTAAACTAATTCCAATGTCACTTTTCCTAAGAAGTACAATTTTCTATGACAAAGATTGAACATTTTGAAGTAAAATCAAAGATATCATAACATTAAATTACAGTATGTATAAATAAATAGAAAACTGCGAATGAATGCATACGATACAATATTTTTGGTTAAAGAAATTAACGAAGACCGTCCAGTGGTGCCGCTCCGTTTGCCGTAACCAACTACAATACCACGTTAGTCGTGTTCCTCCGATAGCGAGGATACGTATGGAAACAGTCATTTCAAATAGCTATATGTTTAACAAATTATCGACATGTACGTACACTGAACTAATTCCAAAGACTCTTTTGCTAAGAAATACAATTTCCTAAAATAAAGATTAACAATTTTGAAAAAATTTGAGCAAGATCAGTGTTAAAGAAATTATCAAGGTCCATCCAGTAGGCTCGTCCGATCAGGCCGTAAGCAACTGCAAAACTTCGCCAATCGTGTCGCTCAAACAGCGTAGGTACTCAAACAGACTATGATATGAAATGAAAATAAGCTAAACACAATAATGTCATAAGGTGCACTCATCTAATTCTGAACTCACTTTTACTGAAAAAATACAATTCTATAAAATATAAATTGAAAATTTAGAAGTAAATCGAAAATATCATAACATCAAATTGCAGTATGTGTAAATATATGGGGAAATTGGGACCAAATGGATAGGGCTCGAAATCATCGTTAAGGAAATCAACGAAGACCATCCTGTATACCGATCCGTTCAGCCGTACGCTACTACAGGACCTCGACAAACGTGTCGCTCAAACAGCGTAGATCCGTATACAGACAATCATATAAAGTAACAATAAATTTAACAAAATAATGTCATAAATGTGCACTGAACTAGTTCCAAAGACAATTGTGTTCAGAAATACAATTTTTTCATCTAACAATTGGCAATTTCGAAAAAAATTGTAATCACCATAACAGTAAATTGCAATGTTTGTATATAAATATAAAAATGAGAAAGAATTGCATGCGGTTCAAAATCATGTCTGAAGAAATTAACGTAGACCATACAGTAGTCTTGCTCGATCTGCCGTACCATCATTTCATTTTCGAATATTAAAGCAGGGGGGGGGGGTCAAGCCGTTGTAGAATTTTACCCATTCGTACACAGTCTAACTTTTTACCGTAGGCCATTCCTTCCGAGAACCCAGCCAGCTATATTAAGGGTGTTACTTCGTGTTCCATAAAGCAAATTAGTAGAAATTTTAGTGACGGGCTCCTTAATTTCGTGCATGGATTAGAAGATCGGAAAGCAGGCTGATAATGAACATTACCGCCCCTTTTGAGAGTCGATCGGACAAGTGAATGACTTCACCCCTCCTGCAATTTCGAGAGTCAAACCAGGTAATCCGAGAGAAAATCCGCTGCAGAGTATTGGCATTAGGCACCTTATATCACAGCTTGAATATTACAGCAGAGCGCCAAACCAATTGAGAACGGTACCATCTTGTATCGAGTCAAACAATTACCGAAAGCCTTACCTGCGTTGAATCTAACGCGATGTATCCAGAGTATATTACTGTGTTCTGTGGGACCAATATGTATACGTTTTAGTGATGCGCACCTTAATTTCATGTACGAAATAGAAGGTCTACGGTCAAACCTTTCGAGAAAGTTGCCACATTCATCGAAATTCGGGCGGCTAAGCCAAACGCCTCACCTATCCTGTGATTTGGACAGTCACATCAGGTATTCCCGGAGTAAATGCGCTGTACTGTATTGGCAATACATACCTTAATTCTTGGATTGAATATTAAAGTACAGTGTCAAACCGATGTAGATCGTTACAAATTCATACGAAAACATCCTTTTTCCCGAAGGCCTTACCTTCCAAGAAGCTAACCCGCTCTATCGAACGTACAACTTCGTGTTCAGATAAGAACAATAGTATACATTATAGGGACGGGCACCTTAATATCACACATCAATTATAAAGATCGAGTGTCGAACAGCTCGAGAACGTTACCACCTTCTTTGAGGATCGAACGGCCATGACAATAGCTACACCTATCATGTGATTCCGAACGTCGAACACGGTACTTCGAGAGAAAATCAGCTGAACAGTATTGGCATTAGACGCCTTATATCACGGCTTGAATAATAAAGCAGAGCGCCAATCCATTTGAGAACGTTACCATCTTGTATCGAGTCAAACAGTTTCTGAAATCCTTGCCTGCGGAGAATGTAACCCGCTGTATCGAGAGTATAACACCGTGTTCAGTGGGACGAATTCGTATACGTGTTACCGACTCGCATATTAATTTCATCTATGGATTAGAAAACCGAATGTCGAACCGTTCGGGAACGTTCCCACCATCTTTGAAAATCAAATGGCTAAGTCAATAGCTACACCAGCTCTGTGATTCCGAACGACAAACAGGGTATTCCGGGAGTATATCCGCTGGTCAGTATTGGTAGTAGACATCTTAACTCACGGTATGAATATTAAAGTTGAAAGTCAATCCGACGGATAGCATTACCAATTTGTATAAAGTCATTTTTGTTTTTACATAAGGCATTACCTTCCGAGAACCTATACCTTTGAAGCGACTGTCTTGCTTAGTTCTCACGAAAACAAATTATTAGACGTTCTTAAGGACGGACACGTTTTTTTCTTGTATGAATAGCCAAATCGGGAGTCAATCCGTTCAATATCGTTACCACCGTGATTGAGAGTCTAACATCTAAGTCACTAGCTTCACCCATACGGTGATTCCGAGAGTTAAACCAGGAACTCCGCGTGTCTAACTGCTGCATATTATTGGTAATCGAATCCTTGAATCTCGATTCGAATATTAAAGTCGAGCGTAAATCCGTTGTAGAACGTTACCTATTTGTATAGAATCAAACATTTTTCCGAAGGCCTTACCTCCCGAGTAGTCCAACCCGCTGTAGGGAGTGCCCTGCCTAGTATTCAAGGAAACAAATTAGTATACATTTTAGAAGACGGGCAGTTTATTTTCATGTATGTATGGCAAAATCGATAGTCAAATCATTCGAGAACGATACAAACTTCTTTGAGAGCGAATCTTCTAAGTCAATAGCATCACCAATCTTGTATTTTCGAGAATCAAACCAGGTATTCTGGGAGCAAATGCACTGAGCTGCATTGACAATAGGCACCCCATTTCTCAGTATGGATATTAAAGTTGTTATTCCAGCCGACGTATAATGTTACAACTTGCAACAGAGTCAAACTTTTTGCCGAATATCTTGCCATCCCAGAATGTAAGCCGCTGTAACGAGGGACTAACTTAATGTTCACCTAAACAAATAAGTGGGGA
Source organism: Lasioglossum baleicum (assembly GCF_051020765.1). Classification (NCBI taxonomy): domain Eukaryota; kingdom Metazoa; phylum Arthropoda; class Insecta; order Hymenoptera; family Halictidae; genus Lasioglossum; species Lasioglossum baleicum. The sequence continues at coordinate 86,603 of NW_027469499.1, read as the reverse complement.
TTGCAGGAGATGGGATACCTTAACATTATGTATGAATAGGCAGATCGAGAGTCAATCCGATGGATATCGTTACCACCTTTCTTGAGAACCGCTCAGCTAAGTCAATAGCTCCACGCATCCTATGACTCCGGGACTCAAACCTGGTATTCCGGGAGTAAATCCACTGAAGAGTATTGGCAAGACGCACCTTAGTTCACGGGATAAATATTAAAGATTAGAGTCAAATCATGTATAACGTAGACAAAATGTATAAAGACAATCTTTTTACCGACGGCCGTAATTTCCGAAAAGCCCAGCCAGCTGTATCGAGAGTAAAACTTCGTTCTAAAGGATAGATATTTGTACATTTTAGTAACGGGCATCACAATTTCATGTATGAATTAGAAGATAGAGTGTCAAATCGTTCAAGAAAGTTATCACCAGCTTTGAGATTCCAACCGCTAGGACAACAGCGTCACCTACGATGTGATTCCGTGAGTCAAACCAGGTCTTCCGCGATTAAATCGGCTACACATAATTGGCATCACACACCATTTACGACGTTAAAAATATTAAACTCCAGAGTCAAACCGTTGTAGAACGTTACGAATTGTCATAGTGTCAAACTTTATAGCGAAGGCGTTACCGTCCGAGAACCCATCCTGCGGTTGCGATTGGCTGGCTTAGTGTTCACCGGAAGAAATTAGTAGACATTTTAGATGACGAAAATCTTATTTTAGCTATGAATAGAACAATCTAGAACCCAATCGTTCGAGAAAGGCCCCAACTTCTCTGAGAATGGAACGACGAAGTCAACAGCGACACCCATCCGGTGATTCCTAGTGCTAAGCCATGTATTCGTGGATTGAATCCGCTGAACGGTATTAGCAATGGACACACTAATTCTCGCTATGAACATTAGAGTACAGACTCGTCATGTTGTAGAACGATCCCTAATGTTATAGCGTCAAAATTTTTACCGAAGGCCTCATCGTCCGAGAACCTAACCCGCTGTACCGAGGGTATAACTTCGTGTTCAGGGAAGGAAAGTAACCCAAATTTTAGGGACCGGCAACTTAATTTCATGTATGAATTAGAAGATCGATGGTCAAACACAACCAGAACGTTACACCCATTTCTGGGAGTCGCACAGCAAGGCCAACAGCGACATCTATCCCTGTGATTCCGAGAGTCAAGCCTCGTATTATAGGTGTAAATCCACTCTGTACAGTGTTGTCAATAGATACATTAATTCGCGGTATGCATATTAGAGCAGAGAGTCAAACCGTCTGAGCACGTTACTAATTGATATAACGCCATATCCTTTATCTCATACCTTACGTTCTGGGGACATATCCCGCTGTAGACAAACAGAGCCAAACCAGGTATATTAGGAGTACACGCACCCAGCCCTACTGGCAATGGACACCTTAGTTCACAGTTTGAATGTTAAAGTAGAGCGTCAAACCGTTTGAGAATGCTACCAATTGGTACGTCGTCATACTCTTTACCGAAGACCATATTATCCGAGATTCTAACCAGCCGAGTCCAGAGTATAACTTCGTGTTCAGAGACACAAATAACTGTACATTTTAGTGAGGGGAAAATTAATTTCTCGAACGGATAGGTCGTCTATTGTCTTATTCGTAATGAAATTAGGGTGCCACTCCCCAAGAACTCTACTTATTTGATCCTCCGATCACGAAGTTATACTCTGTATACGGCAAGCAAACTTGTCCGCTGGTAAGGCTATCGGTAAAATGTGTTAATTTACAATATCCATCAGGATTTGTACTCCGGGATTTCCTGTTTGACTCTCCAAATCACTAGGTAGGTGAAGCTTTTGACTCCGCCCTTCGATTCGCAAAGAGGCTGGTAACGTTCCCGAATGGTTTGTCCCTCGATATTTTAATATATACATAGAATTATGGCCCCGTCACTAAATCGTATACTAATTTGCATGTGTGAACACGAAGTTATACTCAAGATACAGCGGGTTAGCTTCTCGATGGTTATGCCTCCTGTGAAAAGTTGCACTCTATAGCAATAAGTAACGTTCTACATACGTTTGTATCTGTAGATTAGTATTCATTCCGAGAATTTAGGTTTCTGTTGCCAATACTGTTTAGCGGATGTACACTTGAATTACCTGGTTGGACACCCGGAATCGCACGATAGGTGACGCTGTTTACTTAGTCGTTCGTCTTCCACTGAAGGTGGTATCGTTCTCGAAAGGTTTGACCCTCGATCTTGTAATTCATATATGACGTTAAGGTGCCAGCCACTGAAATGAATACGAACTTCTTTATCTGACCATGATGTTACACTCTTGATAAAGCAGGTTAGTTTTTCGATATTATAACAATTGGCATCGCTCTCAAACGGTTTAACGCCCTTCTTTAACATGCAAACCGTGAATTTATGTGTCTATTGCATATAACTTTCAGCGAAGATGCTCCAGCAATAACTGGTTTGGCTCTAGGAATCACTGTACGGGTGAAGCTATTGACATAGCCGTTCGACACAAAAAGAAGGTTGTAAGGTTCTCGAACTGTTTGACCCTCGATTTCCTACGACATACATGAAATTAAGATGACCGTCTCTAAAATGTATAATAATTTGATCCTCTAACCAGGAAGTCATGCTCTCGATACTACAGGTTAAATTTACGGCTGGTAAGGCGTTCGGTAAATGTTTTAACTCGATACTAATTGGTAACGTTCTCAACTGATTTTACGCTCTACTGTAATATTCAAACCGTGAACGAAGGTGTATATTGGCAATACCATGCATCGCATTTAGTTCCGGATTATCTGGTGTGACCTTTGGAATCACTGGATATGTGAAGCTAATAACTAAGCCGTACGAAACTCAAAGAAGGTGTTAACGTTCTCGAGTGGTTTCAACCTCGACCTTCAAAGTCATACATGAAGCTGAGGTGCCAGTCATGAAATGGAGACTAACTTCCTTCTCTGATTACGAAGATATGCTCTTTGTATAGTGAGACAGTCTTCCCTGCGGAGGGTGGTCCTTAGACTTTACAACAATTGGTAAGATTCAGCATCGGTTGACGGTCTGCGATAATTCTCAAACCGAGAAATTATGTGCCTATAGCCAATACGGTTCAGCGCATTTACTCCAGGTATACCAGGTGTGACTCTCGGAAACACAGGATAAGTGGTGCTATTGACTTAAGTCTTCGACTCACATAGAAGGTGGTAACGATCTAGAAGTGTCACACCCTCGACCTTCTTATTCGTTTAAAAATTTATCGTGCCCCTCTAAAAAATGTCTACTATTTTGCTGCCATGAAAACTAATCAAGACACTCCCAACGGTGGATTGGGCTTCTCGGAAGGTACGGCCTTCGGTTTGACCGAGTTGCAACGAACGAACGGTTTGGCCCCTATATATCCTAATCTATACATGAAATTATCGTGGCCGACAATGGAATTTATACTAATTTGTTTCTCTGAACACGAAGATATAATCTCGATACTTGGGGTTAGCATCTCGGAAAGCAAGGCCTTCAGAACATAGTTTTACTATATACAAAAAGGTAACGTTCCACAACGGTATGGCTCTGTACTTCAATATATATAACGTGAAATATCCGGACAAATGCCAATACTGCACAGCGGATTTATTCAAGGATTACATGGTTTGACTCCCGTAATCTCTGGATACGTGAAGCTATTGACTTAGCCGTTCGTCTTTCACCGTAGGTGGCAACGTTCTTGAACGGTTTGACCTTCGATCTTCTAATTCATTGTAGATCCTAATGTGCTCGTCGCTAATACGTACACAAATTCACGCACTGAACACCATGTTATACCGTCGATACAGCGGGTTAGTTTTTCGGCCGGTAAGGCCTTGTGTAAAACATTTGACATTTTAGGACATCATAAACATCTACAACTGTTTGACGGTCTGCTTTAATATTCAAACCGTGTATTAAGCTGTGCATTGCCTATAGAGTTCAGCAGATTTACTCTAGGATTACCTGGTTTGACTATCGGAATAGCAGGATAGGTGTTTCTATTGACTTAGCCGTTCGTCTCTCACAGAAATTGGCAACGTTCTCCACCGGTTTGACCCTCGATCTTCTAAATCATATACGAAATCAGGGGGTCAATCAATGAAATGAATACCAATCTCATTCTCTGTATACGAAGTTATACTCCCGATGATGCGGGTGAGGTGCGCGGAAGGTATGGTCTTCGGTAAAATGTATGACTTTATGGAATTTGGTATCCTTCTCGAGCGGTTTCGCGCTCATCTTTATTATTCAAATCGTGATTTAAGGTGTCCATTGCCAATACTCTACAACGGATATACTCCAGATATACCTACCGTGACACTCGGAACCACAGGATATTTTAAGCTATTGTATTATTTGTGCGATTTCGCAAGGAAGGTTGTAACGTTCTGGAACTGTGTACCTATCGGTCTTCTCATTCATACATGAAATTAAGGAGTCCATCACAGAAGTGAAGACTAATTTCGTTCTCTGAACATGACGTTATACTTTCGACACAGCCGGTTAAGTTTTCGGACGGTAAGGTTGTCGTTAAAACTTTTGACATAATACCAACAGGTATCGTTCTACAAAAGTTTTAATCAGTACATTAATATTCAAACCTAGAAGCAAGGGTTCCATTGCCAATAGCGTACAGCAGAATGACTCTCGGAGTACCAGATTTGACTCCCGGATTCACAGGATATGTGAAGCTATTGACTTAGCTGTGCGATTCTCTAAGAAGGTGGTATCATTCTGGAACGGATTGAGCCTCGATCTACTAATTCATACATGAAATTAATGTGCCCGTCACTAAAATGTAAAGTAATATGTATCCCTCAATCCGATGGTTTACTTTCGATTCGGGGGCATAAGTTCTCGGATGGTAAAGTATTCGGTAAAATGAATGGCTGAATACGAATTAGTAATGATCTCCGAGCCGTATGACCCTATACTTTAATATTCATGAAGTAAGGAAAGGTGTCTACTGCTAATACTGTTCTGCGGATTTACTCCTGGAATAACTGCTTTAGCTCATAGAATCACAGGACGGGTGAAGGTTTTCACCACGCCGTTCGATTCACAAAAAAGGTGGTAGCGTTACCGAGCGGTTTGGCACTCGATCTTCCAATTCATACATGAAACTCAGATCCACGTCACTTCAATGCACATGAATTTGCATCTCTGACCACGAAGCTCTACTCTCGTTACAGAGCGATAGGCTTTCGGTGGGTATGGTCTTCAGTAAAGCGTTTGACTATATACCAATTGGTAGCATTCACAAGCGGATTAATGCACTACTTTAATATATATACCTTGAATTATGTTGTCTATTGCCAATACAGTTCAGCGTATGTACACCAGGAATATTTGGGTGGCCTCGCAGAAACACAGTATGGGTGAAGCTATTGACTTAGACGTTCGACTCTCAAGCAATGTTGTAACGTTCGGGAGCGGTTTAATTCTCAGTATTCTCAGTCTTACATCAAATAATGGTGCCCATTGCTAAAATGTATACTCATTTGCATCTCTGATCACGAAGTTATTGCCACGATACAGCGGGTTATACTCACGATATGTGAGGTATTCGTTATTGAGTATGGCGTTATACCAATTGGTAACGATCATCAGCGGATTGACTCCGTGCTATAATATTCATACCGTGAGTTCAGGTGTCTATTGCCAATACAGTTCAGCGGATTTACTCCAGGTATACCTGGTGTCACTCTCGGAAACACAGGATAGGTGATGCTATTGACATAACTCTTCAACTCACATAGAATGTGGTAACGGTCTCGAAGTGTCGGACCTTCGATCTTCTAATTCGTACATAAATTTAACGTGCCCCTCTAAAAAATGTCTGCTATTTTGTTTCCATGAACACTAAGCAAGGCACTCCAATCGGTGGATTGGGCTTCTCGGAAGGTACGGCCTTCAGTATGACCGAGTGGCAGCGATCTCGAACGGTTTGACCCTCGATATCCTAATCCATACATGAAATTATTGTGGCCAACTCTGGAATGTATACTAATTCGTTTCTCTGAGCACGAAGTTATAATCTTGATACAGCGAGACAGTTTCTCGGATGATATTGCCCTCGGTAGAATGTTCGACTGTATAGCAATGGGAAACGTTCTACAACAGTATGGCTGCCTGCTATAATATTCGTACCGCGAATTGAGGTGTGTTTTGCCAATATTGTGTTGGGTATTTACTCCAGGAGTACCTGGTTTGAATCCCAGAATGACATGATGGGTGAAGCTTTTGACTTAGCCTTTCGCGTCTCAAAGAGGGTGGTAATGTTCCGGAACTATTTTACACTCGACCTTCTAATTCATAGAGGAATTTAAGGTGCCCGTCTCTAAAATGTATACTAGTTCGTACCACTGAGCAACATGATATACTCTCGGAACAGAGGGTTAGGTCTTCGGAGGGTTAGATCTTCATTACACCGTTTGACTTTATTGCAATTAGTATCGCACTCAGACAGAACGACGCTATACTTTAATATTCTCACCGTAACTTGAGGTGTCTATTGATAACACTGTTCAGCGTATTTGCTCCCGGAATACCTGCTTTTACGAACGGAATCTCCGGATAGGAGAATCTTTTCACTTCGCCGTTCTTCTGTGAAGAAGGTGCCCGCGACATCGAGTGGCTTGTTACCCGATCTTCTTGATGATAATGAAATTAATGTGCCCGACAGAGAAATATTTACTAATTTCAACCTCTGAACATGAAGTTATACTCTCGATACGACGGGATACCATCTTCGAAGGTTGTGCTATCGGTGAAATATTTGACTATATATACGAATAGGTAACGTTCTATAACGGTTTGACGGCGTGCTTTTACATTCAAACCGTGCTTTGAGGTGTCCATTGCTAATATTGTTCTGCAGATTTACGCCCGGAATACCAGGCTTGACTGTCGGAATCATAGGAGAGGTGCATCTATAGACTTAGCCGTCAACTCCCGAAGAATGTGGAAACGTTCTCCAACGGGTTGACTCTCTATTGTTCTGTTCATACATGAAAATAAGGCGTCAGTCTGCTAAAATGTCTAATAATTTTTTTCCGTGTGAACGAAGCATGACACACGCTACAGCGAGATATGTTCTATGAAGGTAACGTATTCGGTAAAAAATGGACTCCACTTCAATAGGTAGCGATCTCAAACGGTGCGACGCAATATTTTAATATTGAAATCGTGATTTCAGGCGTCTCTTGCCAATACCATACAGATGATTTACTCTCGGAATACCTGGCTTGACTCGCGGATTCACACGATAGGTGAAGCTACTGTCGTAGCCGTTCGATTTTAAGGAATGTAGTAACGTTTTCGAAAGGTTTGTCACTCGATCGTGTAATTCACACATGGCGTCAAGCCGCTGCTCAACATTATTAAGTCAAATAAAGTAATTCTTTTTACCAATACATTACCTTCAGAGAACCTATCCCGCTGTAGCGAGTGTCTATCTCAGTTTTCACGGAATCAAATGAGTAGACATTTCAGCAGACAGACACCTCAGTTTCACGTATGAATAGCAAAACAGAGTTCCAAGCTTCGAGATCGTTAGTACCTAGTTTTAAAGTCGTACTGCTAAGTCAATAGCTTCAACGACCCTATTATTCCGAGGTTCTGACCGGGAATTCCGAGAGTCTATCCGCAGTATAGTACTGGCAATAGACACCTTAATTCACAGTATATATTGTACAAAACATAATCATATCGTTGTAGAACTTTACCTACTGGCATAGAGTCAACCTTTTTACAGAAGGCCTTACCTTCCGTGACGCTAAACCGCTGTATCGAGAGTATAACTTTGTTTTCAGGGAAGCAAGATAGGATGCGCTTTGTGACGCGAACCTTATTTTAATTTTTGAGTTTGAGAGCAGATGGATCATCCGTTCGAGATCTTTACCACCTTCTTTGAGAGTCAAACTACTACGTCAATAGCATCACGTATACTTTGATTCCGAGGGTTAATCCAGGTATTCTGCGTGTAGATTCGCAGTACAGTATTGGTAATAATACCTTAATTTGCGGTATAAATAGTGATATAGAGAGTCGAACCATCCCAGAACGTTACCTACGCGTATAGGTTCAAACACTATCCCGGAAAACTTATCCTCCGATAACCTAACCCTCTGTAGCGACTGGAGAATGTTCGCGAATACAAATGACGAAACATATTAGCGGATGGACACGACATGTTTGTGTGTAAATATCAGCATCGGGAGTCAAAGCGTCCGATAACGTGACCACCATCCTTGAGGTTCGTGCGACTAAGTCAATACCCTTACCTATCCTGGGATTCCGAGAATCCAACCAGGTATTCTGGGAGTAAATCCGCTGAATTGTATTGGCAATTAACACCTTTACTCAAGGTTTGAATATTAAAGTAGATCGTCGTACGGTTTGAGAACGTCACAGGTTGGTATAATGTCAAATGTTCTACCGAAGGAGTTACGTTCCTCAAACTGCACCGCCTCCATCGAGAGTGCAACGTCGGATTCTGAGAAAGAAATCAGTCTTCATTTCAGTGACGGGCGCCTTAACTTCATGTATGAATTTGCAGATCGAGTGTCAAATATGTGTAGAACGTTGCCACTTTCTGTGAGAGACGAACTGATATGTCGATATCTTCACCGATCCTGCGATTCTGAGAGTCAAACCAGGTATTCCAGGAGCAAATGTGCGGAACAGTTTTGGTAACAGATGTCTTAATTCACGGTTTCAACATTAAAGTATTGCGACCAACCGTTTGAGGGCGTTACCATTTGGTGTATAGAAATTTGTTTGACAGCACGCCTTTTCTTCCGCGAACCTCACCGGTTTCGTCCAGAGTATAAGTTCGTGTCTAGAGAAAAAAACTAGTATCCAATTCAGTGACGGACACCTTGACTTCGTGCATGAATTAGAATATATAGTCTCAAACGGTCCGAGAACGTAACCACTATCTATGAGAGTCGAACGAATAAATAAGCCGCTCCATCTATCCTCATATTCCGAGAGTCAAAAGAAGTATTCCGCGAGTAATTCCGCTGAACGGTTTTGCAACATACACCTTAATTCACGGTGTGAATATTAAAGTAAGGAATCAAACCGTCGGAGAAATTTACCCATTCGTATATAGTCAGTATTCTTACCGAATACCTTTCCTCAAGGGAACCTAATCTCGCTTTAGCAAGTGTCTTGCTTATTGTTCGCGGTAACGAATTAGTAGACATCCTGTCGGACGGGCAACATATTTTTGTGTATAAATAGCTTCACTTGTCCTGTGATTCCGAGAGGCACCCTAGGTGTACCAGGAGCATATCCGCTGTCAGGTATTGGCAGTAGGCACCGTAATTCCGGGTATGAATATCAAAGTACTGAGCCAAACAGTTGAAGATCGCTACGTATCTGTATAGAGTCAAACACATTACCGACGGTCGTACCTTCCGAGAAACTAACACGCTGTATCGAAAGTATTCTATCGTGATCACTAAAACAAATTAATAAACGTTTAATTGACGGGCGCCTTAATTTCACATATGTATTAGAAGATCGAGATACAAACCGTTGAAGAACATTACCAACTTCTTTGATATTCGAACGCCTAAGTCAATAGCATCACCTGTCCTGTGATTCGGAGATCCGAACCAGGTATTCCGGGGTAAGTCGGCTGAAGGGTATTGGCGGTAGACACATTAATTCCCGGTTTGAATGTTCAAGTAGAGCGCAAAGACGTCTAAGAACGGCACCAATTAGTATAAAGTCAAACGATTTACTGAAATCCATGCTCTCAGGAAGACACCCCGCTGGGTCGAGAGTATTAAGTAGTGTTCAGAGATTCAAATTAGTATACATTTTGGTGAAAGGCACCTTCATTTGGTGTATGAATAGGAAGGCCGAAAGTTACACCTTTCTAAGACGTTGCCACCTTCATTGGTGTCCCATAGCAAAGGCAATAGCTTCTCACCCACCCTGTGTTACCGAGAGTCAAACATGTCACTGCGGGTGTAAATCCGCCGAATTATATAGGCAACGGACACCATTATTCACGGTATGAACATTAAAGTAGTGGGTCATACTTTCGGCGATAATTACATATTGCTATAAATTCCATCTCTTTCGGAGCACCATATCTTCTGTGAACGTGACCTGCAGTATCGAGTGGATATATTCGTGTTCAGGGAAACATAATAGCATATATTTTAATGACGGTCGCCATATTTACATATATGAATAGAGAAATCATGTGTAAATCCTATCGGGAACGATACCCCCGCCCCCCTTGAGATTCGAACGGCTAGGTCAATAGCTTCACATATCCTGTGATTCTGAGAAACAAATCAGGTAATCCGGGGGTAAATCTCCTGAGAAGTACTGGCAATTGACGCCTTAAAACACGGATCGAATATTAAAGTCGCACGTCAAATCTTTGTAGAACGTTACCTATTCGTATGGCGTCAAACTTTTTACAGAAGGCCACACGTTCCGCGAAGTCCAAACCGCTGCAGCAAGTGTCTTGCTCAGTGTTCAAGGGAGCAAATTAGTAGCATTTACTCCAGGAATACATGGATTGACTCTTAGAATATTGAAATAGGTCAAGCTATGGACATAGCCGTTCATCTTCCAAAGAAGGTGGTAACGTTCTGCAACGCTTTGACATTCGATGTTGATATTTACTCACAAACATGTGGTGTTCGCTCTCTAAGATGCCTACTTATATGTTTCCGTCCACATTAAGCAGGACACTCGCTACAGCGGGTTATGTTCTCGGAAGGAATGGCATTCGGTGAAAGAAATGACTTTTTGTGCATGTGTTATATTCTCCGCCAGTTAGCATCCTAAATTAATACTCATACCGTGAATTGAAGTCTGCATTGGCCACTTCCGTGCAGCGGAATTTAATCCAGGGACGCTCTGTCCCTGACCCTCGTTTGACGCTCGGAATAACAGGATACGTGAAGCCACTGACTAAATGGTTTGAATCTCAAGGAAGGTGGTAACGGTCTCGAACGATTTGACCATCGATCTTCTAATTCATGCTTCAAATTCTGCTGCTCGTCACAAAAATGAATGCTAATTTGTTTCCCGAAACGCGAAGTTATACACTCGATGCAGCGGGTTAGGTTCTCGGCTGGTAATACCTTCAGTAAGATGTTTGACTTTATACGAATTTGTAACGTTCTCAATCGACTTGAGGCTCCACAGTAATATCCTAACTGCGAACAAAGGTATACATTGCCAATATAATACGTCGGATTTACACCCGATCATCCTGGCTTGACTATCTGAATCACAGGATAGGTGAAGATATTCACTTAGCTGTTCGACTCTTCAAACCTTGAATTCAGGTGCCTTGTTGCAATAATGTTCAGCGGATTTACTCCAGTGACACCTGGTTTGCGAATCACTTGATAGGTGAAGCTATTGACATAGCCGTTCGACTCACAAAGAAGTGGGTAAAGTTCTGAAACGGTTTGACTGTCGTTTTGATATTCATACATGAAAATTACATGTCCGACAGTTAATACGTGTAGTGATCTGATTCCTTGAAAATAAACACGCCACTCACACAAGCATGCTATGTTCTCGTACAATATTGTATTCGGTGAAAAGGATGACTTTATACGAATTGGTTATGTTCTCCTCTGTACATCAGTACTCATACCGTGAAAAATGGTGTGTACTGCAACACAGTTCTGCGGCTTTTCACCAGGGGTACCATTTGTGACTCTCGGTATCACAGGATAGGTGAAGCTATCAACTAAGCTCTGTCCGACACACAGGAAAGGTCGTAACGATCTGCAGCGGTTTGACACTTGATCATCATATTCATACATGAAATTAAGGTGCCCCGCACTACAATGTGTACTAATCTGTATCTCTGAACACGAGGTTACTCTCTCGATACAGCGAGATACGTTCGTGGAAAGTAAGGTCTTCGGCAAATCGTTTTACTGTATAACAATTGAATACGTAGTCGAACGGATTGTCTCTCTACTATGACATTCATACCGTGAAGTGAAGCGTTTATTGCAAATACTGTTCATCGAGTATACTCACGGAATAACTTGTCTGGCTCTTGGAATTTGGCTAAGGATACGTGAAGATATTGCCTTAGCTATGAGACTCGCAGCAAAGGTGCAAACGTTGTTGGAAGGTTTTACTATCGATATTCCTATTCATACAGGAAATTAAGGTGAATGTCACTATGATGTATACTAGTTTCCTTCTCGGCACACGAACTAATACTCTCGATGCAACGGGATATTTTCTCCAAAGGTAAGGACTACGGTAAAAAGTTTGACAGTATACCAATATGTAACGTTCTACAACGGTGTGACGTACTGAATGAATATACAATCCTTGAATTAAGGTATCTATTGCGAATACTGTGCTGATCATTTATTCACGAAATAACTAGTTTGACTTTCGGAGTCTCTGCATGTATGAAGCTATAGACTTCGCCGTTCAAATCTCAAAGAATGTGGTAACTCTCTCGAACGGTTTAACGAACGATCTCCATATTCATAATGAAATTGTGGTCCCCGTCACAAAAATGTTCACTAATTTCTTCCTCTGAACACGACGTTATACTCTCGGTTCTGCATGGTACCGTCTCCGATGGTTGGGCTATCGGTAAGATGTTTGACTCTATACCAATAGCTAACGCTTTACATCGGCTTGACTGGCTGATTCTATATTCAAACCCTGAATCTTGGTGTGAATTGCCATCTCCTTTCAGCATATTTCCTCCAGAAATACGTGGTTTGACCGTCGAAGGCACAGGTTAGGTGTAACAACTGACTTAGCCGTTCGAACCTCAAAGATTGCGGTAACGTTCTTGAACAGTGTGACCCTCGATTTCTAGTTCATACGTGAAGTCAACGTGCCAATCACTGAAATGAATACCAATTTCTTTCCCTGAACACGAACTAATACTCTCCATGAAACCGGTGAGGTTCGCAGAACATAAGGCCTGTGGTAATTCGATTGACTTTATACCAATTGCTAACGCTATCAAACGGTTTGACGCACTACTTTAGTGTTCAAATCGTGATGTAAGGTGTATATGTCCAACACTGATCAGCGGATTTACTCTCGTAATACCTATTGCGCCTCTCCGAATCACAGGATAGGTGAAGCTATTGACATAGCTGTTAGAATATAATAGAAGGTGGAACGGTCACGAACTGTATTACCCTCGATCTTCGCATTCATACATGAAATTTAGGTGCCCTTCTCTGCAGTGTATTCTAGTTTGTATCTCTATATACGAAGTAATACTCTACATACCTCGGGTTAAGTACTCGGAGGGTAAGTTTTTCTGTAAAACTTTTGACACTATCCCAATATGTAACGGTCTACAAATATCTGGCTCTGTACTTCGACATGCTGATCGTGGGCTAAGGTGCCCATTGCCAATAGTGTGCAGCGGATGGAATACCGGAATACCAGGTTTGACTCTCCGTATCACAGGATAGGTGAAGCCATTGACATAGCAGTTCTCAAGTCACAGATGGAGGAAACATTCTCGAATGGTTTGATCGTAGATTATACTATTCACACATGAAAATAAGGTGTCCGTCTCTTTACATTGTCTACTAATTTCATTCCGTGATCACTAAGCATGGGACTCGCAACAGATGGTTAGGTTCTTGGAAGGCAAGGTATCCAGTAAAAAATTTGACTTTCTACCATTTGCCAATGTTCTCCGACGGATTGGCCTTCTACATTAATATCCAAACCGTGATTAAGGTGTCTATTGCCAATACTATTCAGCGGATTTACTCTAGGAACACCTGGTATGACTCTCGGAATCAACCGATATGTGAGCCTATTGACGTAACTGTTAGATTACCATAGAATGTGGTAACGTTCTCGGACGCTTTGACCCTCCATCTTCCTATTGATACATGCCAGTAAAGTGTCCGTCCGCTAAAGAGTCTACTAATTTGTTTCCTTGGGCACTTAGCAGGACGCTTGCTGGAGCGGGTTATGTTCCCGGAGAGTGTGGTATGCGGCTCAAAGTTTGAGCATATATCAGGAGGTACCGTTCTACGATTGCTCGAATCCCTATATTACTATTCATACCGCAAATTAAGGTGTCTATTGCCAATGCTGTACTGCAGATATACTCCCGGCATACCTGGTTTATCCCTCGGAATCACAGGATAGCTGAAGCTGCTGATCTAGCCGTCCCAACTCTCAAAGTGGTTACTAACGTTCTCGATCGGTTTGACCATCGATATTCTAATTCATGCATGAATTTAACCTGTCGCCATTAAAATGTTACTAATGTGATTTTCAGGGCACGATGGTATACTCTCGATACGGCTGGTTCGCATCCCGGAAGGTAAGGAATTCGGTAAAAGGAATGACTTTATACGAATTGGTAATGGTCTGCAACGGATTGACTCACTACATTAATATGCATGCCGTAAATTAAATGTGTCCATTGCCAATACTACTGAGCGGATTTACTGCAGGAATAGCTGGAATGATTGATGTAAACACAGAATATATGAAGCTACTGACTTAGCCGTTCGCCTCTCACTGAAGGTGGTAACGTCCCCGAGCGGATTGACACTCGACCTTCTATCTCATACATGAATTTAAGGTGCCGTCTCTAAATTTTATACTAATATATTTCCCTAAATACGGAGCTACACTCTCGATACAGCCGGTTGGTTTCTCGGATGATAAGATCTTCGGTACTACGTATGACTTTATAGCAACTGGTAACGATGTCAAGCAGTTTCACGCTCTGCTTTGATATTCAAACCGTGAAATAAGGTGTCTATTGCCAATACCCTTAAGCGGATTTACTCTAGGATTACCTGGTATGACTCCCGAAATCACTGGACAGGTGGAACAACAGACTTATCCGTTCGGCTCTCAAAGTAGGTGGTTACATTCTCTAAAGGTTTCACCCGTGTTCGACTTATTCATAACGAATTTGAGCTATCCATCACCAAAATGTTTACGAATTTGATCCCCTGAACACGAAGTTCTACTCTCGATACAGCGGGATTGCTTCACGGAGGGTTAGCTATTCGCTAAAGCGTTCTAATTTAGACGAATAGTTAATCATCTAGAACGGTTTGATGCTCTGCTTTAATATTCATACAGTGAAATAAGCTGTCTATTGCGAATACTGTTCTGCACATTTACTCCCGCAATACCTGGTTTGACATTCGGAACAACAGGATATGTGAATCTATTGACATAGATGAGCGAATCTCTCAGAAAGTCGATACGATCTGGATGAGTATGCCTATCGATCTTCATATTGATACATGAAATGAAGGTGCCTGTCACTGAAAGGAATAATAGGTTATTTCCATGAACACGAACTTAGACTATCGATACAGCATGTTAGGACATCGGAAGGTAAGGCCTTCGCCTTAAGAGTATACTTTCACGGTATACTTTAATATTCAATCCCTCAATTAAGGTGTCTAGGGCTAAAACTGTTACGCGGATTTACACCCGGCACACCTGGTTTGATTTTCGGAATCACATGACCATCGGTAAAAGGATTGACTATATACCAATAGGTAACGTCCAACAACGGATTGACTTGGTACTTTGTTATATGAACCGCGAGTTAAGGTGTCTATTGATAATACTGTATAATGGATTTACTCCCGGATTAACTGGTTTCGCTCTCGGTATCTCAAGATATGTGAAAAGTTGACTAAGCTGATCGACTCTCAGAGAAGGTGGTAACGTCCTCGAACGGATTGACCCTCGACATTCTAATTCATACATGAAATTAAGGCGGCCGTCACAGACATGAGGACTAATGTCTTTCTATGAACACGAAATTATACTCCCGAAACGGCAGCATAGCTTCTACGAATCTAAGGCTGTCTGTACTGTGTTCGACTGTATACCAATTGGCATCGCTCTAAAACGCTTTCAGTCTCTACTTTAATATCCAAAGCGTGAATTAACGTATCAATTGCCAATACCCTTCAGCGGCCTTACTCTCGGTTTTCCCAGGGTGCCTCTCGGAATCGCGGGATATCTGAAACTATTGACTTGGCCACTCGCCTCTCGCAGAATGTGGCAACGTTCCCGTGCGGTTTGACCCTCGATCTTCTAAATGATACATGAATTTAAGGTGACGTGACTCAATTGTATAATAGTGTGTTTCCCTAATCATATGGCTATACTCCCGATACGGTGGGATAGCGTCTTGGAGGGTAAGGCAATGGATGATCCGTTTGACTTTATAGTAATTGATGACGTTCTCATACGTTGTGACGCTGTATTTTAATATTCAAGCTGTGAATTATGGTGTCTATTCGCAATGCCCTTCAGCGAATTTAGTCCAGGAATACCTGGTATGGCACTCCGAATCACTGGATAGGTGAAGCTACTGACGTAGACGATCGTCTCTAGCAGAAGGTGGAACCGTTCTCGAACGGCTTGGCCACCAATCTTCTAATTCACAAGAGAAGTTACCGTGCCCACCGCTGAAATGAATTCTAATTTCTTTCTCTGAACACGTAGTTGTACTCCCGATACAGCGGGTTAGTTTTTCGGATGGTAAGGCATTCTGAAAGAAGTTTGACCGTGCGCCTTATACGTAATGTTCAACAACAGCTTGACGGCTTGCTGTGACATCCGAACCGTGAACTGAGTTGTCTATTGCCAATACTGCACAGCGCATTTTCGCCCGGAATGTCTGGATTAGGTTTCGGAATTACATGATATGGGATGCTATTGACTCAGCCGTTCGTGTCTCACTGAAGCTGGTAACTGTCACCAACGGTTTGACGCTCTACATTTGATGTTCAAACCGTGTCAATAATGTTCATAGGACATAATCCAGAAATACGTGGTGTGACTTTCGGAATCACAGGATATGTGAAGCTATTGACGTAGCAGATCGTCCCTCACAGAAGGTGACAACGTTCTCGAGCGGCTTGACACTCGATCTTCTTGTACATAATGAAGTTAGTGTGCCAGTCATAAAAGTGTTTATTAATTTCATCTGCTGAACAAGAAGTAATACTCTCGATACAGCGGGATAATCTTTCGGTGGGTATGGTCTTCGGTAAAGCGCTTGACTTTATACCAACTGGTAACGATCTAAAAATTATTGACGCTGCACTATAGCATTCAAATCATGCATCACGGTGTCTAATTCCAATCCTGTTAATCAGAATCACTCCCGGAATACATGGTTAGACCCTCGGAATCAAAGGACACGTGAAGCTATTGACTTGGCCGTTCGGCACTCAAACAGGAAGGTAACGTTCTCGAACTATTTGACACTCGATCTTCTAATTCACACATGAAGTTAAGGAGGCCGTCACAGAAATGTTTTCGTTTCATCCTCAGAACACAAAGTTATACTCTCGGTTCTGCGCGTTACCGTCTCCGAATGTTGGACTGTCGGTGAAATGTTTGACTCTATACCAATAGGTAGCGCTCTACAACGGTATTACTGGATGATTTTATATTCACACCGCGAATTATGGCGTCTATTTTCAATACTGTTCAGCGGACTTGCTCTCGGCTTTGCCGTGTTGGCTCTCGGAATCTCGGGATAGGCGAAGTTAATGACATAGCTGTTCGTCTGTAACAGAAGGTTTGACCCTCGCTCGTCGATTTCATGCATGCAATTAATGTGCCCGTCGCTAAAAGGTATACTAATTCGTTCCACTGAACACATGGTTATACTCTCGATACTGCGCGTTAGATCTTGGAGTGTACGGTCTTCCGTAAAGCGTATAACTGTATACCACTTGGCATCGTACTCAAACGGATAGTGGCTCTACTTTATTATTCTACGCGTGTTATGGGTTGTCTAATGCGAATACTGTTCAGTCGATTTACTCCCGGAACACCTTTTAAGACGATCGCTATCACAGGATAAGTGCAGTTATATACTTAGCCGTTCCACTCCCAAAGAAGGTGGGAACGTTCATGAACGGATTTACTCCCTACTATTCTATTCATACATGAAAAAGAGGTGTCGGTCTGCTGAAATATCTACTAGTCTGTTTCCGTGAGCACTAGCGAAGACACTTGCCCCAGCGGATTAGGTTCATGGATGGTAAGGTATCCGGTAATATCTTTGACTTTATATCATCTAGTTATGTTCTCCAATGATTGGACTATCCACATTAATATTCACAACTTAATTTGAGGTGTCTATTGCTTATACTGTACAGCGGATTCACGCTCGGAATATCGGGTTCCAAGCTCGGAATCACAGGATAGGTGAAGCCATTGACCGAGCTGTGCGAATCTAATAGAAATTTGTAAAAATCTGGACAAGCATGCATATCGATCTTATTCATACATGAAATGATGGTGCCCGTTACTAAAAGGAACTACAGGTTGTGTTTTATAACACGAATTTAGACAATTTATACAGCAGGTTAGGGTGTCGGAGGGTAAGGTCATCGATAAAAAGTTTGATGCTACAACAGTATGTAACGTTCGACAAAAATTTGACTATCCACTTTAATATTTATTCCGTGAATTATAGTGGCTATTGGCAATATGGATCAATGGATTCACTCCCGGAGTACGTAATTTGACCCTCGGAATGGCATGATATGAGTACCTGCAGATTTATCTGTTGGGCTATAGAAGAAGGTGGAATCGTTCATGCATCCTTTGCCCCTCGATCCTCCTATTCATATATGCAAATAAGGTGTCCGTGTACCAAACTGTCTACTAATTTGATCCGGTGAACACTGAGCAAGCCAATCGCTAAAGCGGGATGCGATCTTGGATGGTAAGTCCTGCCGTAAAGTGTTTGATACTATAACGATAGTTAATTATCTACAAAGGCTTGACGCTCTACTTTAATATTCATACCGTGAATGAACGTGTCCATTGGTAATACTGCTCTGCGGATTGACTTCCGGAGCACCTGGTCTGAACGTCGGAATCGCATGATAGTTATAGCTACTGAATAAGCCATGGAACCTCGAAGATAATGGTAACGTTCTCGAAGGTATTGACCTTCGATCATTCAGTTCGCACATGACACTAAGGTTCCCGTATTTAAAATGTATAGTAATTTTAGTCCTTGAACATGAAGTTCTACCCTCGATACAGCGCGTAAGGTTCGCGGAAAGCAAGGAGTTCTGTAGTACGTTTGACCCTATACCAGTCGGTAACGTTGTACAATGGTTCGAATCTCTATATTATGACTTATAACGTGATTTTAGGTGTCCACTCTCAATACTGCTCAGAGGATTTGTTCCCGGCATACGTGGTATCTATCTCGGAATGTCAGGTTAGGTGAAGCACTTACCTGTGTGAATATCAAGGTGGGGGGTAACGTTCACGGTCTGTTTGACACTTGACTTTCAAATACATACATGAAATTAAGGTGACCGTCAGGAAAATGTATACTAATGTGCGCCTCTTATCACGAAGATATAATCTCAATACAGCGGTATGTGTTCCCAGAAGGCAAGGTATTCGGAGAACGAAAGAATTTATCACAATTGGTAATATTCTCCGGCGGTTTGTCTCTCTACATTAATGTACATACTGCCGATTGATGTGTATATAGCCAATGATCTAAGCGGTCTTACTCCCGGATGACCTGCTTTGACTCTGGGAATCACACGATAGGTGCGACTATTGACAAAGCCGTTCGTCTCGCACAGAAGGTGCCAACGTTCTCGGTTGGTTTCGCCCTCAAACTTCTACTTCGTGCATGAATTTATGGTGGCGACACTATAGTGTGTACTAAATGTGTTTCTCCAAATACGTAGCCATATTCTAGATAAGGCGCGTTACCTTCTCGCACGGTAAGGCATTCGGTATCGCGTTTGACTTTATAGCAATTAGTTACATTCTAACACGGTGTGACGCTCTGTTTTAATATTCCCTCAGCGAATTAAGGTACCCATTTCCAATACTGTACTGCGCATTTACTCCCGAAATATCTCGATTGACTTTCGGTATCACAGCATAGGTTAAGCTATAAACTATGCTGATCGAATCTCAAAGTAGGTGATGACTATTTCGAAGGGTTTGAACCTGGATATCGTAACTCATAGATGTAATTAAGGTTGCCGTCACTAAAATGTACATGAATTTATTTCCCTGAACACGAAGTTATACTCTCGATACAGCGGGATATCTCCTCCGAATTTAAGACTTTCGGTAAGATGTTTGACTCTATAGAAATAAGTAACGATCTACACCGGTTTGACGCGTAGCTTTAATTCTCAAACCGTGGGTCGAGGTGTATATTGCCAATACTTTCCAACGATGTTACTCCCGGAATACCTGGTTTGACTCTCAGAATCACAGGACAGGTGAAACTTTTGACTTAGCCTTTCGAATCTCAAAATACGTGGTAACTTTCTCGAACACTTTGAACCTAGATTTTGTAATTCGGACATGCAATAAAGGTGTCAGTGCCTAAAGTGCATACTAATTTCCTTCTGTGAACAGGACGTTATGCTCTCGATACAGGGTGTTAGCAATACGGAAGGAAAGGCCTTCGGGAAATGTTTGACTATATACAAATAGGTAACGTTCTACATAGGTTCGATTCAGCAGCTTAATACCTATAGCCTGTATCAGGGTGTCCAGTGCCAATAATGTACGGCGGATTTACTGCAGGAATACTTGGTATGGCTCTAGGTATCACAGGACGGGTGAAGGCATTGAATTAGCCCTTCGACTCGTAAAGAAAGTTGTCACGTTCTTGAACGGTATGACACGCCATTATCGAAATAAAAGTGGACGTCAATAAAATGCATACAAACTTGTTTCACTTGAAATTAGTTGAGCGTACGCGTTAATGGCATTATCTTGTTAAAAATTTTGTTATTTGATATGATTGTCTGTATAAGTACCTACGCTGTCGGAGATACACGACTGGCCGGGGCATGTAGTTGTGTTTGGGATATCGGAGGGATACTAGTGTATGGTCGACGTTAATTTCTTTAACCCTGCTTTTGTACCGCATCAATTTTTTCCCCAATACTCGCATGTATTTACACATTCTGTAATTAAATGATATTATGTTTTCGATTATTTTCAAAATTTTCATTTCTTATTTGAAGAAATTGTATGACTTAGTGGAAGTGTCTTTGCCATTCGCAGAGCTTACGTTCATGATATCATTTCGTTACCCTCATTGATACTTCATATGATTGGCTGTACGAGCACGTACGCTTCCAGACCGACATTGCTGGAGTGGTATTGTAGTTGCGTGCTGTAGATCGGGGCGGCATATTGCATGGTCATTGTTAATTTCTTTAGCAATGAGTTTGTTCTGTACGCATTCTTTCGCAGTTTTCTATTTATTTCTGTATACTGCAATTTACTCGTCTGATATTTCCGATTCTCTTCAAAACAACCAATTGATAATATCAAAGATTATATTTCTCAGTAAACGTGACTTGGTAATTATATGAGTGTACGTTTATGGCAATATTTTGCTAAATTCATAGTTATTTTGAATCATTGATGGTATACGTTCCTACGCTGCCAGAGAGACACGATTGGCGAAGTCGTGCTGTTTCGTGCGATTGATCGGGGGGAGTACTGGATAATTTTTGTTATTTTCTTTATACTAAATATTGTACCGTGTTCATTCTGACGCAGCTTTCATTTTATTTTAACATGCTGTACTGTACAGTTATGATATATTCGACGCTTTCTTAGAATTTCGTATTCTCTGTTTAAAAAATTTTATTCCACAGTAAAAGTGTCTTTGGATTTAGTTGTGTGCACGTTTATGGCCACTTCTTGTATAATTTGTTGTAACACTGTGTGAATGTTTCTGTATGTACCTACGCTGCGGGAGCGACAGAAATGGATTCGTTTTGTTGTTGCGTTCGCTAGGTCGGAGCGACGACTTCTGTATGGCCTACGTTAATTTCTTTAACCGTGATAGAGTATCGTATGCATTCCTTCCCATTCTTGCATTTATTTATATATACTGTAATTCACTGATTAAATACTTACGAATTTTTTCAAAATTCCCAATTTTTAATACCAATCATTGTACATTTTATGAAAAGTGTCTTCGGAATTAGTTGAGTGTACGTTTATGACATCAGTTTCGTATATTTGTTGTTATTCTAAACGATTGTGCGTGTACGCACCTACGCTTCGGAAGCGACACGGATGGAGTTCTCTTGCAGTTGCGTTCGGAATATCAGAGCGATAGTACTGTACGGTGTTTGATAACTTCTTTGACCTTGATATTGTGCCGTGTGCATTACTTTTCTGTAATCCGTTTATGTCTGCATAATGAAATTTACTGTTACGATATCCCCAATTCTTTTCAAAATTTTCAATTTTTGGGTTAAAAAGTTGTATTTATCAGTATAAGGTCTTTGGAACTAGTTGAGTGTACGTTTATGCCAGTATTATGCCGAAAATTATTTCTATTTTACATAATTGTCTTTGTACGTACATACGCTTCCGGGGCGACACGCCTGTTATGGCCTTGGAGTTGCGTTCGGCATATCGGACCAACACTACGGTATTATCATCGTTAATATCACTAACCTTGATATTGTGCCGAATGCATTCTTTCGATATTCACTATTTATTTCTACATTCTGTGGTCTACTGTTATGATATTTCCGATTTTATTCAAACCCTCCAATTTTTTATCTCAGAAATTGTATTTTTTAGGAGCAGTGAAAACATCATAGCAGTAACGTACAGTATGAACAAATAAATGAAAAACTGGGAAAAAATTCTTACCGTACAATATAAAGGTTAGAAGCATTATCGAAGACCATCCAGTAGTCTCGCTCTGTTCTGTCGTACGCAACTACAAGGCCTCGCCAGTCGTCTCGCGCAAACATCGTATGTACATTCACAGGCAATCATTCAAAATAACAATTAGTTGAACAAAATAATGTCATACGGGTACACTGAACTAATTCCAAAGTCGCTTTTCCTAAGATGTATATTTTTCTAAGATAAAGATTGAAAATTTTGAAGAAAAATGGAAAATATCATAACAGTAAATTACAGAATGCATAAATAAATGGCAAGCTGAGAAAAAATTCATACGGTTCAAAATCAAGGTTATAGAAATTAACAAAGACCTAACGGCACTGTCGCTCCGATCAAGCGAACGCAACTACAAAACCAATCGAGCCAAGTCTCACCGGACTCGTAGGTAAGCGTATAGACAATCATATAATGTAACAACAAGCTTAACCGAAAATTGCCATATATGTACACTCAAGTATTCCCAAAGACACGTTTACTAAGAATTACAAATCTCTAAATAAAAATTTATAATTATGACAAATCGAACGTACCATAACACTGAATTACAGCATATGAAATTTAATACATGACTATGAAAGAATTAATATTGTACAATATTATGGTTAAAATTATATACCAAGAATATACAGCAGTAACCCACCGATCTCATGAACGCTACTACAAGACCACAGCAGCCGTGCCGCTCCGGAAAAGCAGATACGTATAGAGGCAATCCTATAAAATACCCAAGAACTTAACAAAATATTGTCATAAACGTACACACAACTAATTCCAAAGGCACTTTTTCTAAGAAATACAATTTTATATAATAATGATTTATAATTTCGAAGGAAATTGAAAATTTCATAACAGCAAACTACAGAACGTATAAATAAATGTAAGACGTGAGAAAAAATGGATTGGGTTCAAAACCATTGTTACAAGAAAAAACGAAGACCATCCAGTATGCCGCTCCGATCTGCTGTACGCAAGTACAGTGCCACTGCAGCTGTGTCGCTCCGAAAGCGTAGGTCCGTATACAGAAAATCATGTAAAATAACAATAAGATTAACAAAATAATGTCATAAACGTGCACTGAACTAGTTCCACAGCCACTTCTATTCAGAAATACAATTTTTCCATGCAACAATAGACAATTTCGTATAAAATTGTAATCACCATAACAGTATATGGCAGTATTTGTATATAAATATAAAAATGAGAAAGAACTGCTTGCGGTTCAAAATCATGTCTTAAGAAATTAAGGGTGACCACACAGTAGTGTTGCTCGATCTGCCGTACCATCATTCACTGTTCGTTGTAGAACTTTACCCATTCGTATACAGTCTAACTTTTTGCCGTAGGCAACTCCTTCCGAGAAGCTAAACCGCTATATTGACGGTATAACTTCGTGGTCAGAGAAGCAGCAAATTAGTAGACATTTTAGTGACAGGCGCCGTCATTTCGTGTATGGATTAGAAGATCGGGAGTCAGATTGATCATGAACATAACCGCCCCCTTTGAGATTCGAACGGCCAAGTAAATAATTTCACCTATCCCGTGATTCCGAGAGTCAACCCAGCAAAACCGAGAAGTAAGTCCGCTAAGCAGTATTCCGAGTACACACCCTAATTCGCAGTTTGAATATCAACATAGAGCGTCAAACTGTTCGAGAGCGTTACCAGTTGATATAATGTCAAACGATTTAGCACCGACCTTTCCCTCCGAAAAACTAACCCGCTGCATCGAGAGTATTGATTCGTGATCAGAGTTACAAATTAGTTTATATTCTAGTGGCGGGTTCCTTAATTTCAGGTATGAATAGAATGATCGAGCGTCAAACCGTTGGGGAACATTATTCACTTGATTGAGGATCGAACGGCAAAGCCAATAGCTTCTCATATTTTCTGAGTCTGAGAGTCACACGACGTATTCCAGTAGTAAATCGGCAGTAGAATATTGGCAAAAGAGACCCTGTTCCAGGCAATAAATATTAAGCTAGAGAGAGAAGCCGTTGTACAACATTTTCCATTTGTATAGTGGCAAACTTTTTACCGAAGACCTTATCCTCCGAAAAACTAACCCGCTGAATCGAGAGTATAACTTTGTGATCTGAAAACAACATTAGTATTCTTTACAGTGTCGGGCACCGCAACTTCGTGTATGAATTAGAATTTCGATGGTCAAAACGTTCGAGAACGTTACGACATATTTTGAGTATCGCATGGCCAAGGCCGTAGCTTCACCTAACCTGAAATTTCGATAGACAAACCTGGCATTCCCTCAGTAAATGCGCTATGCAGTATTGGCAATAGTCACCTTAATTAACGGTTTTAATATTAATGTTGGGCGACCACCCGTTTGAGAAAGCTAGCTAATGGTATGAAGTAAAACGTTTTACTGAAGACCTTACCATCCGAAAGCATAACCCGTTGCATCCGATGTATAACGACGTGCTCAGAGATGCAAATTTGTATTCACTTCAGGGAATGACACTTTAATGACATGTATGAATTCGAGGATCGTGGGTCAAACCGTTCGAGAACGTTACTACCTTCTTCTAAGTCAAACAGCTAAGTCAATAGCTTCACCTATGCTGTTACTCCGATAGTCAAATCGGGTGTTCCGGAAGTCAATCCGCAATACACTATTGGCAACGGACACCGTAGTTCACGGATTGAATATTAAAGTAGAGCGTGGAATAGTTTGAGAACGATGCCAGATGTTATATAGTCAAAGGTTTTACGAATTACCTTAGGTTCAGAGAATCTAACACGCTGCAGCGAGTCTGTTTGCTTAGTTTAAACGGAAGCAAATTGGCATACTTTGTAGTGACGGGCACCTTAATTTCATGTATGAATAAAAAGATCGAGTGTCAAACCGTTCAACAACGTTTCGTCCTTCTTTGAGTATCGAACTACTGATCTAACAGATTCATCTACCCTGGAACTACGAGAGTCAATCCTGGCACTCCAGGAGTAAATCCACTGGAAAGTATTGGCAATAGGCACTATAATTCACTTGATGAATATTAAAGTAGGTCGCCAAACCGATGATGAATGTTACTTGTTTCTCTACAGTCAAACTATTTACCGAATGCCTTGCCATGCGATAAGCACATACCGATGTAGGGAGTGCCCTACTTAGTGTGCATAGAGGCATATAAGTAGACGTTTAAGCAGACGGACACTTCATTTTCATGCAGATATATCAATATGGAGAGTCGAACTGATCGAGAAAGTTGCCACCATCTTTGAGAGACGAACGGCAAAGTCAATAGCTTCACCTACTATGTGATTCGATGAGGCAAACTAGGAATTCTGGTAGTTAATCCTCTGAACACTATGGGCAATAGAAACATTAATTCACGGATTGAATATTAAAGCAGAGCATCAAACCGTGGTACATCTTTACTTATTCGTATAGACACAAACCACTCACCGAAGACCATACCTTCCGTGAAGCCAACCCTCTATACCGAGAGTACAAGTTCGTTTTCAGACAAGCAGGTTAGTATACATTTTCATGACCGGCTCCTTAGCTTCACGTACGAATTAGAAGGTCAATGGTCAAACCGTTCGAGAACTTTACCACCTACAGTGACTGATGACCAGCAAAGTCTGTGGCTTCACTTATCCTGTGACTCCGAAAGTCAAACCAGATGTTTGAATATTCAGGTACTGCGTCAAACCGTTTTAGAGCATTGCCGATTGGTATAAAGTCCAACAATATACCGATGGCCTTGCCCTCGGAGAAGCTAACCCGCCGTTTCGAGAGTATAATGTCGAGTTTTATAGAATGATTTTGTATACATGATAGTGACGGCATCTTAATTTCATGTATGAATTAGAATGTCGACGGTAAAACTGTTCGATGACGCTACCAACTTCTGTGAGAGACGAACACCTAAGTCAATAGCTACACATATCCTGTGTGTCCGAGAGTCATTCCAGGTATACAAGGAGTAAATCCTCTGAACAGTATAGGCAACTGACATATTAATTAACGGTTCCAATATTAAAGTATGGTGTCAAGCAATTGTAGAACATTACCAATAGGTGTAGGGTGAAACTTCTGCCAGCATGCCTTACCATCCGGGAAAATAAACTCGCTGTATCAGGAGCATAACACCGCGTTCAGAGGTACGAACTAGTGAACATTTACTGACGAGCACCTTAATTTCATGCATGAATTAGGAGATCGAGGGTCAAACCGCGTGAAAACGTTGCCACCTTCTGTTAGACACGAGCGGCTATGTCAATGGTTTCACATATCCTGCGATTCCGAGAATCAAAGCAGGTATTCCGGCATCAAATACGCTAAACAGTTTTGGCAATAGACACATTAATTCATGCTATGTATACTGAAGCAGACCGTGATACCATTGTAGAACGTTATCTAATGCTATAGAGTCAAACTCTATAGCGAAGTGTTAAAGTGCCCGTCACTAAAGTATCTACTAATTTATATCGCTGCACACGAACTTATACCATTGCTGCTGCGGATTATGTTCTCTGAAGATAAGGTATCAGGTAAATAGAATGTCCTTATGCCAATTGTTAACGTTCTCAAACGGTTTTATGTTCGAATTTGATAATCATACCGTAAATTCAGGTGTCTACGGATAATACCGTCCAGCTGATTTACTCGTGGAATACGCGGTTTGACTCTCGGAATCACAAGAATATGTGAAGCTATTGACACAGCGTTCGACTTTCAAAGAAGGTGGTAACGACCTCGAAAAGCTAGACAGTAGATCTTCGAATTCCTACACGATGTTAAGGTGCCCGGCACTAAAATGAAGACTAATTTCTTTCTCTGAACAGGAATTACAATCCGGATACTGCGGGCTAGCTTCTCGGAAGGTAAGGCCTTCGCTTAAATGTTTGAATCCACACCAATTGGTAACCTGCTATAACAGCTTGTCTGTGTATTTTAATATTTATACCGTGAAATGGGATGCGTAGTGCCAAAACTGAGCGACAGATTTTCTCGCAGAATACCTGATTTGGCGCTCGCAATCATAGGACAGGTGAAGCTATTGCCATAGCCCTTCGATTACACAGAGGGTGGAAACGTTCTCGAACGGATTGAACTTCGAAATTCGAATTCATTCATGGAATTAAGGTGCCCGCCGCTAGAATTTATAGTAATTTGTTCCGCTGAAAACGGTGTTTTACTCTTGATACAGCGGGTTAGATTCATGGTATGTAAGGCTTTAGGTAAAAGGTTTGAATCGATACAAATTGATAACGTTCTCAAATAGTTTGGCGATCTACTTTAATATGCAAAGCGTGAATTATGGTGTCTATTCCCAATAATGTTCAGTGAATTGACTCTCGGAATATCTCGTTTGACTATCGGAATAGCAGGAGAGGTGAAGCTATTCATAAGGCCGTTCGTCTCTCAAAGAAAGTGGGATCGTTTTAGAAATGTTTGACTGCCGATCTTTCTATTCATACACGAAAATAAGTAATTTGTCTGCTGAAATGTATTGTAATTTGTATCTCTTAACAGGAAGCTATATTCTCGATGCGGTAGGTTTCGATCTCAGAGGGTATGGTCTTCGGTAAGATGTGTAACTCTATACCAATGCGTACTGATCTCCGACAGTTTGGCTTTCTACTTACATGTTCATACCGTGGATTATGGTGTCAATTGCCCATATAATTCAGCGGATATACTACCGTAATGACCGGTCTGACTCTCGGAATCACAGGATAGGTGATGCTATTGCCTTAGCCATGCAACTCTCAGTGAATTTGGTAACGTTCTCGTACGGTCTAATTCTCCATCTTCATATTCATACATGGAATTCAGGTGCCAGTCACTAATGTGTATAATAACTTGCTTCTTTGAACACGCAATTATACTGCCGATACTGTGGGTTATGTTCTCAGAAGGTAAGGCCTTCTATAAAGAATTTGATCCTAAACCAGAAGGTTGCGGTATACATCGGATTTTCTCAGTCCTTTAATATTGATTCGGTGAATGAAGTTGCTTATAGCCTATAATGTACTGCGGATTTACTTCGGGAATACTTGATTTCACTATTGGAATCGCAGGATAGGTGACGCTTTTGACTCAGCCGTTCGGCTCCCAAAAATGGTCGAAACATTGTTGAATGTTTTGCACTGGATCTTCTTATTCGTACATGAAATCATAGTGCACGACGCTAACATGTTTACTAATTTCTGTCCCTGAACACGAAGTCATACAATCGATACGGCGAGTTAGATTCTGGTATGGTAAGGTCAACTGTAAGCCGTTTGTATTTATACAAATTGGTTACGTTCTCAGGCGGGTTGACGCTCTGCTTTAATGTTAAAGCCGTGAATAAAGGAGTTCATTGGCGATTCAGTACAGCGGTTTTCCTCAAGCAATATCTGGTTTGCTTCTGAGAATGACAGGATAGTTGAAGCTATTGATACAGCCGTTCGAATCCCAAATAATATGGTATCGTTGTTAAACGGTTTGACCCTCGATCTTCTAACTCATATTTCAAATTATATGTCTCGTCTCTAAAATGTATACTAGTTCGTACCTCTGAAGACAGTATTGAACTCCGGAAACAGCGAGTTAGTTTTTCGGAGGTAAAGGCGTTCTGTATCAAGATTGACCCCACACCTATAGGTAATGTTCTGCAATGGTTTGACGGAATGCTGGAATATTGAAACCGTGAATCATGATGCCCATTTCCCATACAGCAGAGCGGATTTACTTCAAGAATAACTGCTTTGCCTCTGCGAATGACAGGATAGGTGAAGCTATTGACTGAGACGTTCGTCTCTCATAGAAGATGGTAACGTTCTCCACCGATTTGACACTCGATATTCTTATTCATACATGAATTTACGGTTCTCGTCACAAAAATGTATACCATTTCGTACCCTGAAGACGGTGCTATACTCTCGATACAGTTGGTCAGATTTTCGGCGGGTAAGGTATTCTCTATGAAGTTTGACCCAACACGAATAGGTAATGCTTTACAGGGGCTTGACGGCCTGCTTCGATAAGCAAACCATGAATAAATGTGCCTACTTCCAATACTGTTCAGTGGATTTACTCCGAGAATGCCTGGTCAGGCTCTGGAAACCACAGGCTAAGTGAAGCTATTGACATAACCGATCGATTCTCAGCGAACGTGGTAAAGCTCAGGAACTGTTTCACCTTTGATCTTCTAATTCATACATGAAATTGAGGTGAACGTCACTAAAATGTATACTAAGTAGTTCCTCTGAACACGACGTTATACTCTCGATACAGCGGGTTAGGCCATCGGAGTGGTAGGTACGTAATAAGGAGTATGACTTTACACAAATTCGTAGATATTCTAGAAGGATAGACGCTCTAATTTAGAATACAAACAGTGAATTAATGTGTCTACCGCTAATACTGTCCTCCGTACTTTGTCCCGGAATGCCTGGTTTGACTCTCGGAATCACTGTATAGGTGAATCCTTTGACTTAGTCGTTCGACACTCAATGACCGTGGTAACGTTATCGAACGGATTGACACTCAACCTTAGAATTCATACATGAAATTAAGACGCCTGTCACAGAAACAAATACTATTTTCTTTCTCTGAACACGAAGTTATATCCTCGATGACGCTGATAATAGTCTCGGAAGGTATGGCCTTCTGTAAAACGCATAACTTTCTACTAATTGGTAACATTCTCACACGTTTTGGCTCTCCACTTTAAGTTTCATACCACGAATTGAGGTGCATATTGTCAATGCTATAAAGCATATTTACTCCCTGAATACCTGGTTTGACCCCTGAAAACGCAGGACACGTGAAATTACTGACTTAGACGTGCGTCTCTCACAGAAGGTGGCATCGTTCTCGAACGGACTGACCGTCGACCTTCTAAATCCTATGTGAAACGGTGGTGCCCGTCACAAACGTCTATATCAATTTGCTTCAAGATCACGAAGTTATGCTCTCGATACGACGGGTTAGCTGCAACGAAGGTAAGGCTTTCGGTGGAGAACTTGACTCTATACCAATAGGTAAATTTCTACAACGGTTGATGCTCTACCTTAATATTTGAGCTGTGAATTAAGGTGTCTATTTCCAATCCTGGCCAGCAGATTTTCTCCAGGATTAGCTGGTTTACCCCTTGGAATCACAGCATAGGTGAAGCCAGCGACTTAGATGTTCGATTCTCAATGACGGTGGTAACGTTATCGAACGGATTGACACTCGATTTTCTAATTCATGCACGAACTTTAGGTGTCGTCACTAAATAATATACTAAGGTGTTTCCATAAACACGTAGCTATACCCTCGAAACAGCGGGTTAGAATGGCGAACGGTCTGGAATTCAGTAAGATTATTGACTTTATCGCAATTAGTAACATTCTCGCACGGCGTGACGCTCGATATTAATATTCATACAGCGAATTAAGGTCACCGCTGCCAGTAGTGTACAGCTGTTTGACTCCCGGAATACCATATTTAACCATCGAAATCACAGGATAGGTGTAGCTATTCATCTACAAGTTCGGCTCCCGTAGAAGGTAGTAACGTTGTGGAACGGTTTGACACTCGCTCATCTAATTCGTACATGAAGTTAAAGTAAGGAATATGACTTTATACCAACGCGTAACGTTTTCAAACAGTTTGACTCTCTACTTTAATACTCATATCGCGAATGAATGTTTCTATTCCCGATACTGTGCAGCGGATTTACTGCTGCAACAACAGGCTTGACTCTCGTAATGGCAGGATAGGAGAAGCTAGTGACTTTGCCCATCGGCCGACGAAGAAGGTGGCAACGATCTCAAACGGTATGTCCCTCGATCTTCCATCTCATACCCGATACTCAGATGCCTGAGACGAATGTGTGTACTAATTTGTTTCTCCGATCACGAAGATATACTCTCGAAGGAGCGGGATAGGATCTCGGAAGGTAAGGCATTCGGCAAATAGTTGAACTACATGCCAATACTTAACGATCTGCAATGGTGTGAATCTGAACGTTATTTATCGTACCGTGAACTAAGGTGTTTATTGCAAGTACAGTACAGCGTATTTACTGCCGGAATACCTGGTTTGACTCTCGAAATTATAGGATAAGTGAAGCTATAGACTTAGCCGTTCGACCTTCAAAGATGATGGTAACTTTCGCACACTCGATCTTCTGTTTTATTCATGAAATTAAGGTGTCCGTCACTAAAATGAATGCTAATTCGCACCTTTGACCTCGCTGCCATACCCTCGATACAGCCGAGTAGGTTTTCGGATGGTAAAGTCTTCGGTGAAGCGTTTGACTCTATTCCAATTTGTATCGTTCTCCAACGGTTTGACGCTCGATCTTCTTATTTATACCTGAAAATAAGGAGCCCGCCACAAGAATATAAACTAATTTGTAACTCTGATCGCGAAGCTATACTCTCGATGCGGGGGGTTAGTTTTTCGGAGGGAAAGGTCGGTGCTAAAACGTTTGACATTATGTCAACTGGTAACGCTCTCAAACAGTTTGACGCTCTATGTTAATATTCAAACTGCGAATTAAGGTGTCTACTCGGAATACTGTTTAGAGGACTTACTTCTCGGTTTTCCTGGGTTGACTCTTGGAATCACGGGATAGGTGAAGTTATTCACTTGGCCGAAAGAATCTCAAGGGGGGCGGTAATGTTCAGGATCAGTCTGCCCCCCGATCATCCAATCCATACACGAAATGACGGTGCCCGTCACTAAAATGTCTACTAATTTGCTTCTCGGATCACGAAGTTAAACCGTCAATATAGCGGGTTAGCTTCTCGGAAGGTGTGGCCGACGGCAAAAAGTTAGACTGTATAGGAATGGGTAAAGTTCTACAACGAACAGTGAATGCTGGTACGGCAGTTCGTGCAACAGTACTGTATGGTCACCGTTAATTTCATAAGACTTGATTTTGAACCGCAAGCAATTCTTTCTCATTTTTATATTTATATACAAATACTGCAATATACTGTTATGGTGATTACAATTTTATTCGAAATTGTCTATTGTTGGTTGAAAAAATTGTATTTCAGAATAGAGGTGGCTGTGGAACTAGTTCAGTGCACGCTTATGACATTATTTTGTCGCTTCCAGAGCGACACAGCTGCAGTGGCACTGTACATGCATACGGCAGATCGGAGTGGTATACTGGATGGTCTTCGTTGATTTTGTTAACGATGATTTTGAACCGTATGAATTTTTTCTCAGCTTGCCATTTATTTATGCATTCTGTAATTTACTGTTATGATATTTTCGATTTTTCTTCAAAATTTTCAATCTTTATCTTAGAAAAATGTACATCTTAGGAAAAGTGACTTTGGAATTAGTTCAGTGTACCCGTATGACATTATTTTGTTCAACTAATTGTTATTTTCAATGATTGCCTGTGAATGTACATACGATGTTTGCGCGAGACGACTGGCGAGGCCTTGTAGTTGCGTACGACAGAACAGAGCGAGACTACTGGATGGTCTTCGATAATGCTTCTAACCTTTATATTGTACGGTAAGAATTTTTTCCCAGTTTTTCATTTATTTGTTCATACTGTACGTTACTGCTATGATGTTGTCACTGCTCCTAAAAAATACAGTTTCTGCAATAAAAAATTGGTGAGATTGAATAAAATCGGAAATATCATGACAGTAGGTCACAGAATGACGTAATAAGTAGTGAATATCGAAAGAATGCAATCGGCACAATATCAAGGTAAGAGAAATTAACGAATATAATACCGTAGTGTCATTCCGATATGCCGAACGCACCTGCAGGATCATAACAGGCGTGTCGCTCTGGAGACGTATGCACGCATAAAGACAATTATGTAAAATAAAAAAAAGTTTCATCATAATATTGGCATAAACGTACAGTCGACCAATTTCAATGACACTTTCACTGATAAATTCAATTTCTGAAAATAAAGATTTGAAATTTTCGACGACATTGAAAATATCACACCAATAAATTTCAGTATGCATAAATAAATGGAATGCTGGGAAAAATGCATACTGTACAATCTCAAGACTAAGGAAATGAACCTAGACCAACCAACAGTGCCGCTCAGATTTGCGGTACGCAACCAGAAGACCACTACAGCCGCGTTGTTCCGGAAGCGTAAGTACCTATACACACAATCGTATAAAATAACAATAAGTTTAACATAATGTTATCATAAACGAAAACTCAAATATCTCAAAAGGCAATATTATTAAGGTATACGATTCTCAAAATTGAATATTGGCAATTTTGAAAAAAAAATCGAAGATATGAAAGCAGTAAGTTACAGTATGATTTAATAAATGGATGACCGGGATTAAATGCATACCATACAAAATTATGTTTAATGAAATTAACTACGACCCTCGAGAAGTGCCGATTCGATCTGTCGTACGCAAATATAGGACATCGCCATTAGTGTCCCTTCGGCAGCGTAGGTATGTATACGGACAATCATATTAAATACGAATAAGGTCAACATAATAATGTCACAAATGTAGACACAACAAATTCCAAAGATCCTTTTACTATCAAACACAATTTTTTCAACGTAAAATTGAAAATATAGAAGAAAATCGAAAATATCGTAACAGTAAATGACAGTATATATAAATAAATGCAGACTAGGAAAAATGCATGCGGTGCAATATCTAGAATAGTGAAATTAACGAATAACACACAGTACTGCTGCTTTGCTCTGCCGTTCGCAACTACAAGACATCGCCAGGCATGTTGCACTGGTACCGTATGCACGTACACAGACAACCGTATAAAATAACAACATGTATAACAAAATATTGGCATATACGTACACTCAACCATTTCCAGGTACAATTTTACTAAGCAATACAATTTTTGAAATTATAAATTGGAGTTTTGGAAGAAATCGAAAATATCAAAACAATAAATAACGATATGTAATATTTAACAGAAAAACGAACAAAATACATACATTGCGATACCATGATTAAATAAATTAACGAATACCAGCCAGTATTGTCACTCCGATCGGCCGAACACAACGGCAAGTCCACTTTTGTCTTGTCGCACCGGATGTGTAAGTACACATAGAGGTACTCATACAAAACAACAATAAGGTTAGCAAAATATTGTCATAAACGTACACTCACATAATTCCCAAGCCACATTTACCGAATAATGCAATTTTTCGTATTCACAATTGGATATTTTGAAGTAAATCGGAAATATCATTCGTGTAAATTGCAGTATGTATAAATAAATAGAAAACTGCGAAATGTGCATACAGTACAATACCCAGGTTAAGGAAGTTAACGTAGATCATACCCTAGTTCCGCTCCGACATACCTAAAGCAAATGTCGCTCCGACAGAGTAGGTACTTATACAGGCAATCATATAAAATAACAGTATTTTTAACAAGATAATGCCATAAGCATACACTCAACTAATTTCAAAGGCTCCCTTACTAAGAAATTCAATTTTTTTTACATAAGAATTAAAAATTTCGAACAAGAACGAAAATATAACAACTGTAAATTGCAGTATCTATAAATAAATAGAAAAGTGGGACAGAATGCATATGGTACAAAATCAAGAATAAGGAATTGACTGCAACCATACAGTAATGCAGCTTCAAACAGCCGTGTCAATTACAAGACCTCGATATAACTTCATCTAACCTGTGATAGCATGAGCATAAGCAGTTATTCCGGGTGTAAATGCGCTGAACAGGATTGGCAAAACACACTTAAATTCACGGTATCAATATTAAAGTGCAATGTCAAACCATTGTAGAACGTTACATATAGGTATAGGGGTCAAACGTTTTACCGAAGGCCATACATTCCGAGAACCTAACCCAATGTATCAAGAGTATAACCTCGTGTTCAGAGAACCAAAGTAGTATATATTTTAGTAACCGGCACCATAATTACGTGTATCAATACGATGGGAGTGCGTTAAACCTTTCCAGGACGTTATCATCTCGTAAACAATCGCACATCTAAGTCAATAGGTGCACCTATACTGTGTTTCGGAGAGACAGTGCACGCATTCCCGGAATAAATCCGCCTATCAGTACTGGCAGCGAATACCATAATTCACGGTTTCTATATTACAGTATAGCATCACACCGTTTGAGATCGTTACCAATTGGTATACGGTCAAACGTTTTACACATGACCCTACCAACCGAAACCTATCCCGCTGTATGGAGGGTATAACTTCGTGGTCAGAGGATGAAAGTAGTATACATTTTAGAGGCGGGCGCCATAATTTCATGCACGAACTAGTAAATCGCGTCTCAATTCCATTGAGAACGTTATCGCGTTCTTTGAGGATCGAACGGCTAAGTTAATAGCTTCACTTATATTATGATTTCCAGGGAAAAATCAGGTATTCCGCGCGTAAATCTGCTGTCCAGTATGGGCATTAGGCACCCTATTTCTCGGTATAAATATTGAAGTACACTGTCACACCGTTGAAGCACGATACCAATTGATATGGAGTCAAACCATTCACAGAAGTCCTTACCTTCGTGAAGCTAACCGGCTGTAACGACAGTATTACTCATATTGGTGACACCTTAATTCACGGTTTGAATATTAAACTAGAGAGCCAAATCGTTTGAGATCGTTACCAATTTCTATGAAGTAATCCGCTTTACCGATGACCGTACCGTCCGAAAAAGTAACCCGCTCTATCGAGAGTATTACAGCGTTTGCAGGGGCAGGAATTAGTACACACTTTAGCGACGGGAACATCAATTTCATGTATGAATTATATGATTGTGCGTCAAACCGGTCGAGAACGTTACACCTTCTGAGAGAGAAGAACGGCTAAGTCTACAGCCGCACATATCCTGAGATTCTGTGAGTCAAATATGTACTGCGGAAGTAAATCCGCTGAATGGTTAAGGCAATAGAGACCGTAACTCACGGTTTAAGTATTAAGTAGAGCGTTAAACCGTTTGGGAACGCTACCAATTGGTGGAAAGTCATTCGATTTGCCGAAGGATTTACCACCCGAGAAGCATAGCCGGCTCCAGGAAGTGTCATGCTTAGTGTTCACGAAAAGAAATTAGTAGACATTTCAGAAGTCGGGCACATTATTTTCATCTACGAGTTCCAAAATCGAGAGTCAAATTTTTCGAGTACGTTACCATCGTTTTTGCGGTTCGAACGGCTGCATCGATAGCTTTATCTATCCTGTAATTCTGTGAATCAAACCTCCCTGGTATTCCAAGAGTAAATCCGCATGACCAGTATTGGCAGTAGACACCTCAATTCAGGGTATGAATTATAATTTAGAGCGACAAACCGTTGGAGCGCATTACCAAATGGTGTAAATTCAAACATTTCACCGGATACCTCACCTTCCGGAAACCTCACCAGCAATAGCGAGTGTCACTCTTAGTGCACACGGAAACAAGTTCGTAGACATTATAGTAGAAGCACACCTTATTTTGATGTATGAAAGGAATAATCGAGAATCAAACAGTTCGAGAACGATCGCACCCTCTTTTGAGAGTCCTACAGCTAAGTCAATAGCTTCACCTATATTCTTATTCCTATAGTCAGACCAGGTATTCCGAGCGTCTATCCACTGTACACTGTTGACAATGGATACCTTAGTTCACGGATGAAATACTAAAGTACAGCGTGAAACCGTTTGAGAATGTTATCAGCTGGTATAAATTCAAATGTTTTACCAATTACTATACCTTCCGAGAACATAGCCGCTGCTGCGAGTATGTTTCTTAGTGTAAACGGATACAAATTAGCAGTCATTTTCGCAGTCGGATGTCTTATTTTCATGTAGGAATCGAAAAAACTACAGTCAAACCGTTGAAGAGCGATCCCAACATCTTTGAGAGTCGAACGGCTATGTTAATGGAATCTCCTGTCCTGTTATTCCGATAGTTAAGCCAGGTACTCCTACAGTCATTCCGCTGTACACTATTTGTAATGTACACCTTAATTCACGGTCTGTCAAAGGTTTGACGGTAGACCTTGCCCTCCTGGATCCTAACCCAAGGTATCGAGACTGTAACTTCGTGTTCAGAAATACAAAATTAGTATACATTGAAGTTACGGGCACCTTAATTGCAAGAATGCATGAGAAGATCGAGGGGCAAACCGTCCGAGAACGTAACCACCTTCTCTGCGAGACGAACAGCTGAGCCGATAGCTTCACCTATCCAGTGATTTCGACCGTCAGGCCAGAAATCCAGAGAATAAATCTGCTGAACGGTATTAGCAAATAACACCTTAATTCGCGGCTTGAATATTACAGTAGCTTGTTAAGCCGTTTGAGAACGATACCGATTTGTGCAAAGTGACACGTTTACTGGAGGCGTTTACCTCCGCGAATCTGAACGGCTGCATCGAGACTATAACTTCGGGTTCTGAGAAGGAAATTAGTACTAATTTCAGGGACGGGATCATTAACTTCATATATGTATTAGAAGATCGTGCGTCACACATCTCGGGAACGTTGCCACCTTCTGTTAGACACCAACCACATCGCCAATGGCTCTACCTATCCCGTGGTTGGTAGAGTCAAACCAGGTATTCCTCAACTATGGCCGCGGATCAGTATGCCAATAGACACCTTAATTCACGGTTCGAATATTATTGTATAGCGCTCAACCGTTTTACTACGTTACCTATTCGTATAGAATCAAACATTCTTCCGAAGGCCTTACCTCCCGATTAGTCCAACCCGCTATAAGGAGTGCCATGCATAGTAATCACGGAAACAAATTAGTATACATTTTATAGGGCGGCACTTTATTTTCATGTATGTATGGCAAAATCGAAAGTCAAACCGTTCGAGAATGTTGCCACCGTCTTAGAGGGACGAACGGCTAAGTCAATTGCCTCATGTACCATACGATTCGGAGAGTCAGACAATGTACGTAGGCAGGAAATCAGCTGAACAGTACATGCAATAGACACCTTAATTCACGGTATGACTATTAATCTACAGATCCAAGCCGTTCGAGGACGGTACTTATTGCGATAGAGTCAAACATTTTAGGGAAGGCCTTACTTTCGAGTAGCTAACCCGCTGTATCACGAACGTAACTTCGTGATCAGAGAAGAAAATTAGTAAACATGTTAGTGTCGGTGGCATTAACTTCATGTATGTATTGGAAAATCGAGGATAAAGCCAATCATGATGGTTACCAGCTTAGTTGCGAATCGAACTCCTTAGTTATTAGCTTCACCTACCCGGTGATTCCGGGAGTCAAACCAGAAATTTCGGGCGTAAATCCGCTGAACAGTATTGGTAAGGGACACCATTATTCACGGTATGAATATTATGGTATTGCGTAAAATCGTTCGGGAACGTTACCAATTGCCATAAAGTCAAACGTCTAACCGAAGGCCTTACCTGCCGTGAATCTAACTCGCTATATCGAGAGTACAACAAGGTATTCAGGGGAACAAATGAGTATACATTTTAGTGTCGGGCATCGTAATTTCATGAATGAAACAGAAGATCGAGCGTCAAAGAGTACGACAACTTTACCATCATCTTTTAGAGTCGAGCGGCCAAGACAGGAACTTAGCCTATCTCGTTATTCCGAGAGTTGAACCAGGTACGCAGGGACCGAGTGCCCTGTACAGCAGTGGCATTAGTCACCTTAATTCACGGCATGAAAATTAAAATTAGGCGTAACACCGTTTGTGAACGGCACCAACCCTTAGAAAGGCAAAAGTTTTACCGAAGGCCGTACCTTCAGCGAACATAACCCGCTACATCGAGCGAATAACTTCATGTACTTCATACTTCATACCCTAATTCGCGGTATGAAGATTAAAGTACCGAGTCAAGCCGTCGTAGATCGCTACCTATTTGTATACAGTCAAACATTTTACCGTGGGCCACACCATCCGGCGAAGGATCCCCTGTATTGATAGTATATGTTTGTGACCAGAGGTATAAATTAGTATACATTTTCGTGTCTGGCACCTTAATTCAATGCACGAAGAAGAAGGTCGAGAGTCAAACCGTTCGAGTACGTTACCTCACTCTTTTGTGAGTGGCACAGCTATGTCAATAGCTACACTTATCCTGTGATGCAGAGAGACAAACGGCGTAGTCCGGGAGTAAGTCCGCTGAATATTATTGGCATTAGGCACCTTAATTCATGGTGTGAATATGAAGGTAGTGCGTCAATACGTTCGAGAGCGTTATCACTTGGAATGAAGTAAATCGTTTTACAGAAATCCTCCGAAAGCCTAACGCGACGTATCAAGAGTATAACATGGTGATCCGTGGAACATATTACTATAAATTTTAGTGACAGGCACCTTAATTTCATGAATGAATTCGAAGATCAATTGGCAAACAGCTCGAGAACATTACCGCCAACTTTGAGACTGGAACGAATAAGTCAATAGCTTCTACATACCCCGTGTTTCCGAGGATCATACCACGTATCCCTGAATTAAATCCGGAGAACAGTATTTGCAATAGAAATCCCAATCCACGGTTTGAATATTAATGCAGACCGTCAAACTGTTGTGGAACGCTACTAATTGCTATAAATTCTAACGTTTTCCCGCGGACCTTACAACCCGAAAACCTGACCCGCTGTATCGAGAGTATAACTTCGTCTTCGTAGAAAGAAATTGGTTCGCATTTCTGTGACTGGAACCATAATTTCATGTATGAATTAGAAGACCAGCTCCCAACATTACAGTAGATCGTCTAACCGTTTGAGAGAGTTACCAATTGGTATAATGTCAAACGTTTTACCGAAGGCCTTACCTTCCGTGAATCTCACCGGCTGCATCGAGAGAATGACTTGGTGTTCATAGATGCTAGTTGGTATACATTTTAGTGACGGCACCGCAATTTTATTTCTGAAATAGAACATCGAGGTTCAGTCCATTCGAGATCGTTACCACCTTCTTTGGGAGATGAACGGTTAAGCAAATAGCTTCTCCTATCCGGTGGTTCCGAGAGTCACAC
Source organism: Lasioglossum baleicum (assembly GCF_051020765.1). Taxonomy (NCBI): domain Eukaryota; kingdom Metazoa; phylum Arthropoda; class Insecta; order Hymenoptera; family Halictidae; genus Lasioglossum; species Lasioglossum baleicum. Next base: position 45,922 of record NW_027469499.1, on the reverse strand, counting down.
CCGGTATAGCAAGTGTATATCCGCTGAACAGTATTAGGAATGGATACCTTAATTCACGGTTCGAATATTAAAGTACAGAGTCGATCCCTTGTACATCGTTGACTATTGTAATAATGTCATAAGTTTTACAGATGTCCATACCGTCCAACAACATATTCGGCTGCATCCTGAGTGTAACTTCGTGAGCAGAGATACAAATTAGTATATATTTTAGTGGCGAGCACCTTAATTTCATGCATGAATGAAAATATGGGATGACAAACCGTTCTTGAATGTTACCACCATTTGTGAGAGACGAACGGCTATGTCTATAGCTTCACCTGTCCTGTGGTTCGCAATGTCAAACCAGGTATTCCGGAAGATAGTCCCCTGAAAGGATTTGGCAATTGATACTTTAATTCGCTGTTTAAATGTTACTGCAGAACGTCAATCCTTTGAAAGCGTGGCCAACTGGACGAAAGTATTATAGTAGTCCTTTCCTTCCGCGAACCACCCCGGCTTCATCGAGAGTGTAAGTTCGTGTTCACAGAAAAAAATTAGTATTCATTTCAGTGACGGGCACCGTACCTTCATGTACAAATTGGAAGATCGAGGGTCAACACGCTCGAGATCGTTGCCACCTTCTGTGGGAGACGAACGGCTAAGACAGTAGCTTCACGCTTCCTGCGATTGCAGGAGTCAAACCAGGTGTTCCGGGAGTAAACCCGCTGTACACTATTGGTAATAGTCACCTCAACTCGCGGTCTGAATATTAAAATAGAGCGTCAAGTCGTTTGAGTACGTTACCATTTGCTAAGAAGTCATACGCATTACCAAAGAGCATACCGTCCGAAAAACTAACTCCCTGTATCGAGAATATGACACAGTGATCAGAGGTACGATCTAGTATACATCTTCGTGTCGAGCCCCTTAACTTCATGCATGAATGAAAAGATCGGGTGTCGAACCGTTCAAGGACATTACCACCTTCTGCCAGATCAACGACTAAGTCAATAGCTTCACCTATCCTGTTATTCTAAGAGGCAAACTAAGTACTTCGTGAGTAAATCCTCTGTACTGTATTGGCATAAGACGCCCTATTCCACGGTATAAATATTAAACTGTATAGTCAAACCGTCCTTGAATCATTCTTATTGGTATAGAGTCCAACTTTTTACCGACGGCCTTTCCTACCGAGACGATAACCAGCTGTATCGAGAATATAACTTCGTATTCAGGGATGAAAATTCATATGCACTTTACTGACGGGTACATTCATTTCATGTATGATTTAGAAGATTGAGGGTCAAACCTTTCGGGAACGTTGCAATCTTCATTGAAAATCGAACGGCTGAGCCAATAGCTTCTCCTATCCTTTGATTACGAAAGTGAAGCATGGAGCTCCAGCAGTAAATCCGTTTCACTGTATTGGCAATAGAATCGTTGATTCACTGTATAATTATTGAAGTCGATTGTCAGACTGTTTGAGAACGTTACGCATTGTTATACCCCCATATTCCTTACAGGATTCCCTACCTTCCGAGAACATAACCCGCTGTGTCGTAGGTATTTCTTCGTGTTAGAGAAGCATATTATTAGATATTTTAGCAGACGGGCACCTTAATATCATGTAGGAATTAGAAGATCGACAGTCAAACCTCTCGTGAACGTTGCCATATTCTGTCAGAGACGAACGGCTGAGCAAGTAACCGCACCCATCCTGTGATTCGGAGAATCAAACCAGGTATTCTGGGAGTAAGGCTGCTGAATACCTTTGCTTATAGACTCCTTAATACGCGTTCTGAATGTTACAGTAGGGCGTCAAACGCTTGGGCAGTTGGTACGAAGTCAAACGTTTTACCGAAGGTGTTAGCATCCGCGAACCTCACCCGCGTCATCGAGAATAGAACTTCGTGTTCAGAGTATGAAGATAATATTCGATTCAGTGACGGGCACCTGAATATCATTTATGAAATACGAGATCTAGTGTCAAGTCATTTGATGACGTTACCACCTTTTTTGATGGTCGAACGGCAATGTCAATTGCTTCACATATCGTGTGATGCCGAATGTCAAACCAGATACGGCGGGAGTAAGTGCGCTCTTCATTATTGACGATGGACACCTCAATTCACTGTTTGAATATTGAAATAGAGCGTCCGACCATTTGAGAGCGTACCAATTCCGCTAAAGTCAAACGTTTTACCGAAGAACTTACCATCCGAAAAACTTTCCCGTTGTATTGTGAGTATAACATCGTGCTAAGAGGCACGAATTGGTAAACGCTTTAGAGACGAGCACATTAATTTCATGTATGAATTAATAGATCGAGCGTCAAACAGTTCGAGAACGATGCCACCTACATTGAGAATCAAGCGGCTAAGTGAGTACCCTCACCTGTCCAGGGATGTCGAGAGTCAAAACAAAAATGCTAGGAGTACAACCGTTGTACAGAATTTGCAATTGACACCTGAATTACTGGCATTAGCATTATAGTAGGGTGTCAAATCGTCGGAGAATATTACCTGATGCTATAAAGTCATTCTTCTTACAGAATAAGTAACCTTCCGAGAATGAAGCACGCAGTATTGAGAGTACATCTTAGTGAAACGAGAAGCAAATTAGTATTCATTTTAGTGAAGGGCACACTTCTTTTATGTATGAATTAAAAAGTCGATGGTGACACCGTTCCAAAATGTTACCACTTCCTTTGACAGACAGACAGATAAATCATCAGCACCACCTATGCTATTGTCCCGCGAGTCAGACCAGGTACTCCGGGAGTAAATGCGTAGAATATTATTGGCAATAGACGCCATAATTCACGGTGCGAGTATTAGAGTGCAGTGTCAAAGCGTTATAGAACGTTCTTTATTAGTTTAGCATCAAACCTTATTCCGACGGCCATATATTCTGAGAAGCTAACCCGCTGTATCGAGAGTATAACTTCGTGATCATGGATGCAAATTAGTATACATTTTAATGACGGGCTTAATTTTATGTATAAATTTGAAGATCAAGTATCAAAACGTTCGGGAACGTTATCACCTTCTTTGAGATTTAAGCTGCAAAGTCAATAGCTTCATACATCCTGTGATTCCAAGAGTCAAACCTGGTCTTCCAGGAGTAAATCTAATGAACAGTAGAGTCTACGGAAACATTAATTCACGGCATTAATATCAATATGGGGAGTCAATTCGATTGAGAATGTGACCTCTTGGTATACCGTCATACTCTTTAGAAGATATCTCAACTTCCGAGAGTATAACCTGCTGTACCGTGAGAATAACTTCGTGTTCAGGGAAACAAATTGGTAAACATTTATTTGACGGGCACGATAATTTCATCAATGACTTGAAGATCGAGTGTCAACCCTTTCGCGAGCGATATCAGCATCTTCGAGATTCGAACGGCTGTCTGTATGGCTCCACCTCCACTTGTGACTCCGAGCGGAAAACCTGGTATTCTAAGAGTAAATCCGCTGATCAGTACTGGCAATAGACAACTTATTACATGGTTTGAATAATAAAGTAGAGACTCATTCCGTTGAACAACATAATCAACGGGTACAACGTCATACTGTCTATAGCATACCTTATCTACCCGGAACATTAATCACTGTATCGAGCGTAGAACTTCGTGATAAGAGAGACAAAGTAGTATACATTTTAATGATACGTACCATAATTTCATGCATGAGTTAGAAGATCGAGTGTGAAATCGTTGGATAATGTTATCACTATCTATGAGAGCCGCACAGCTAAGTCAATAGCTTCACATATCCTGTGAGACCGAGAGTCAAACGAGGTATACCAGGAGTAAAGTTACTGAACCGTATTGGCAATGGACACCATACTCACAGTTTGAATATTAAAGTAGGGCGTCAAACCGTTTGAGAGCGTTACAAAATTGATATGATGACAAACATTTTACTGAAGGCCTTACTTTGCAAGAATTTATCCCACTGCAGCGAGTATAATGCTTAGTGCTCACGGAGACAAATTAGCAGACATGTTAGCAGATGGAAACCTTAACTTCATGTATGAATAGATTAATCGAAAGTGAAACATTTCCAGAACGATCCCCCCTTCCTTACGGGACGAACGGCTAAGTCAATAACATCATCTATCCTGTTATTTCGATAGTCAAACTAGGTAGTCCGGCAGCTAGTCCGATGAACAGTATTGGCAATAGACACGTTTTCTGGAGGTATGAAAATTAAAGTACAGAGTTTAAGCGATGGCGAATATTAGCAATTGCTATAATGTCAGCCTTGTGAACAACTACCTTACCTTCCGGGAACATATCCGTCTGCACCGTTTGTGTCGCTTAGTGTTCACGGATAGAAATTAGTAGTCATGTTAGTGGACGGACTCCACATTTTGGAGTGTAAATATCATCATCGAGTGTCAAAGAGTTCGAGAACCGTAAGACCTACTCTGTGCGTCGCACAGCTAAGGCAATAACTTCTCATATCCTGTGCATCCGAGAGTCATAGCAGGTATGCCTGGAGTATATCTTATGAACAGTATTGGCAACAGATACCTTAATGCACGGTTTGAGTAAAACATTAGTAAACATCTTAGTGACGAAAGCCTTAATTGCATTGTGCCTAAGAAGTACAAAGGTGAATCAGTTCGAGAAAGTTATTACCTTCTTCGAGGGTCGAACGGATAAGTCAAAGCTCCACCTATCCTGTGCCTGCAAGAGTCAAACCAGGTAATCGGAGAGTAAATCGTCTGAAGATTATTGGCAGAGGATACCTTAACCCTCGGAGTGAATATTAAAATGGAGCGTCACACCCTGTGAGAACATTTCAAATTGCTATAAAGTCAAACGTTTTTATGTTTAATGCCGCGAGTCCCAGCGTTCGAGGTCGTTATCACCTTCTGTGCGAGCCGAACGGCTGTGTCTATGGCTCCACCTACACTTGTGATTCCGAGTGGCAAACCTGGTATTCTAAGAGTAAATCCGCTGATCAGTACTGGCAATAGACACCTTCTTACGCCGTTTGAATATCAGAGCAGGGCGTCAAGCCGTTGTAGAGCATTACCTTTGTATCAAGAGCATTGCACCGCGTTCGGAGGTATGAAATAGTATACATCCTAGTGGCGAGCAGCTTAATGTCATGCATGAATTCAAAGATGGACAGTCGAACCGTGCGAGAACGTTACCACCTTCTTTGAGAGGCGAAAGGCAGATTCAATACCTTCACCTCTACTTGCGATTCCGAGACTCCGCTGAACAGTATTGGCAATAGGCACCTTAATTCACAGTTTGAAAGTTAAGGTAGTGCGTCAAGCCGTTGTAGAAGATAACCTATATTTGTAGGGTCAAACTTGCTACAGAATGCCATACCCTCCGAAAAATTAACGCGCTGTACGGGAGCACAACACCGTGTACAGAGGTACGAATTAGTACACATTTTAGTGACGAGCACCTTCATTTCCTGCATGAATTAGAAGATGGAGTGTCAAATCGTTCGAGAACGTTACCACCTTCCATGAGCGACGAACGGCTAAGTCAATAGCTTCACCTATACCTCAGATACCGAGAGTGCGCTGAACAGTGTTGGCAGTAGACACCTTAATTCATCGTTTGAAAGCTAAAGTAGGTCGTTATTCTACTTGAGAACGATACCAATTTCTATAAAATCAAACATTTTACCGAAGGCCTTACCCTCTGAAAAACTAACCGGCTGTATCGAGAGTATAACATAGTGTTCATTGGAACATATTACTATAAATTTTAGTGACGCGCACCTTTATTACATGAACGAATTAGAGCATCTAGTGCCAAACCGTTTGTGATCATCACCACTTTCTTTGAGCGTCGGACGGCTAGGCCGATAGCTTCACCTACCCCGGTATTCCGAGAGTCAAGCCTGGTACTCCGGGAATAAGTCCGCTGAAAGCTATTGGCAATAGACACCTCAATACACGGTTTGAATATTAAAGCAGGCCAACAAGCCGTTGTATAACATTACCTACTCGTTCGACACCAATAACTATCGCTCACCACGGGTTTGACTCTGCACTGTAGCATATATACCGTGAAATTTGGTGTCTAATGCCAATACAGTATAGCCGACTTACTCCCGGAATAGCTGATTTGTCTCTCCGAATCCCAAGATAGGTGAAGCTGTTAACTTAGCTGTTCGACTCTCAAAGGAGGTGTTATCGTTCTCGAGCGGTTTGGTCCTCGATCGTCTGATTCATAGATGAAATTATGGTGCCCGTCGCTAACATTTAAGCCATTTAGCTTCTCTGAGCACGAGGACATATTCTCGACACATCGCGTTAGCTTCTCGGAACGTACGGCCTTCGGTCAAGTGTTAGACCCTATACCAGTAGGTATATTAGTACAACTGTTGACTCTGTGCTTTAATAATTATAGTGTGATGTAGGTTTTTAAATACAAATACTGTACAGCGCATTTTCTCCAGGAACACGAGGTGTGACTCTCGGAATCACACGATATGTGAAGCTATTTAACTAGCCGATCGTCTCTCACAGAAGGTGGTAACTTTCCCGAACGGTTTGACACCCGATCTTCTAATTCATGCACGAATGTAAGGTGCCGTCATTGAAATAAAGACTAATTGCTTTCTCAGCACACGATGTTATATTTTCGACACGGCGAGTTTGCTTCTCCAAGTGCAAAGCCATCGGTAAGATGTTTGGCTTTATACCAATTGGTAACGATATCAAACGGTTTGACGCTCTACTGTAATATTCAAACTGAGAATTAAGGTGACAATTGGCAATTCTGTTCAGCGGATTTACTCCAGGAATACCTGGTTTTACTCTCCGTGTCACTGGATAGATCATGCTATTTACTGATCCGTTCGTCCCTCGGAAAATGTGTCAACGTTCGCGAACGGTGTGACTATCGATCTTGAAATTCGACATCAAGATAATGTGCCCGTCACTGAAATTAATTCTAATTCCTTTCTGTGAAGACGAACTTATACTCCCGGTGACGGCGGTATGGTTCTGTGAAAGTAAGGACTTCGGTAAAACGTTTGACCTTATACCAATTGTTATGGATCCCTAACGGTTTGGCTCTCTACTGTAATATTCAAACCTCGAATTAATATGTCCATTGCCAATACTTTTCAGCGGATTTACTCCTGGAATGCCTGGTTATACTCTCGACATAGAGTGATAGGTTCTCGGAGGGTAGTATCTGCCATCAAACTTTTGACATTATACGAATAGTTATCGTTCTAAATGGATTAGACTCTGTCCATTACCATGAAAACCCTGAATAATGGTGTCCATTGCCAATAGTGAACGGTGGACTGACTCCTGGAATACCTGGTTTGACTATCGGAGTCACAGAGTGGGTGAAGCAATTGACTAGGCAATTCGACACACAAAGATGGTGGTAACGTTGTCGAGCGGCTTGACACTCTATTTTCTAATTCGTACCTGTACCTATGATGCCCATCTCTATAATGTACACTAATGTCATTTTCTGATGACGAAGCGATACACTCGATAAGGCGTGTTAGCTACTGGGTAATGCTTGCGGTAGATGTTGTTTCTCTATGCCAATGTGAAGTGTTCTACTACGGGCTGACAGTCTGCTTTAATATTCATACCGAGAATTAAGGTATCTATATCCGAAACTGTTCACCACATTTACTCCAGGAATACATGGTATGACTCTCGGAAACACAGGATATGTGAAGCTATTCACTTAGCTGATCGAATATCAAAGAGGGTGGTAATGTTCTCAAACGGTTTGACCTTCGGTGCTGATATTTATACACAAACATGTGGTGTCCGTCCCCTAAAATATCTACAAATTTGTTTGACTCTATATGCATTCGTAATGTTCTCCGACGGTTTGACTCCTTACATTAATATTAATACCTTGAAATATTGTACCAATTGCCAATAATCTTCAGCGGATTTACTCATGTATTAGTAGATTTGATTCTCGGTGTCACAGGACAGGGGAACCTATTCTCTTAGCCGTTTGTTTCTAACGGATGGTGGATACGTTCTCGAACGTTTTGACACTCGATCATCTAATTCATGCATGAATTTATGGTGCCGTCACTTAATTGTATAATAAAATTATCCTCTAAACACGAAGTTATACTCTCGATGAAGCGGGCAAGGTTCGCAGATGGTACGGCGATCGGTAGGGAGATTGTCTCTATACCAATAAGTAATGTTCTATAACGGTTTGATGCACTACTTCAATGTTCGAAAAGTGAATTAAGGTGTCTATTGCCAATCCTGTCCAGCGAATTAGTCCCGGATTACCTGGTTTACCCCTTGGAATCGCAGTGTAGGGCAAACTATTGGCTTAGAAGTTCGACTCTCAAGGAGGGTGGCAACGTTCCCGGACGGATTGACATTCGATATTCTAATTCATACATGAAGATACCGTGCCCATCACTGAAATGAAGGCAAATTTCTTTTATCTGAACACGAAGTTAAACACTCGATGCAGCGGGTTTGGATCGCGGAAGGTAAAGCCTTCGGTAAAATGTTTGACACTATACCAATAGGAAACGATCCATGCAGCGTTGACGCTCTACTTTAATATTCATACCATGAATTAGAGTGTATGTTGGTAATACTGCACTATATATTGTCTCCGGGAAAACCTCGTTTGGCTCTACGAATCACTGGATTGATGAAGCTTCTGACTTGGCCGTTCGACTCCCAAAGAAGCTATTGTGTTAGCTGTTCTTATCTCAAGGAGGATGGTGACGTTCACGAATTGTTTGACCATGGATATTCGAATTGACACATGATATTAAGGTGCCCGTCACTAAAGGGTATACTAATTTGCTTCTTTAAACACAGGTTATAATCTGAATACAGCGGGTCATCTTCTAGAGTGCTAATGTATTCTTGTAGAATGTTTGATCCCATACCAATAATTAACGTTGCACAACTCTGTCACTCTGTACTTTAATATTTATACAGGGTGGTAGGGTTTCTAATGCCAATAATGTACTGCGCATTTACTCCCGCAATACCAGGTTTGACTATCGGAATTATAGGATAGGTAACGCGGTTGCCTTAGCCGTTCGACGTTCAAAGATGGTGGTAACGTTCTCACATTCGTTCTTCTGTTTTATACATGAGATTAAAGTGACGGTCACCGTAACATATGCTAATGTGATTCTCTAAAAACTAAATAATGCTCACGATACGGTGGGTTTTGTTACTGGGAGGGTAATGTCTTCGGTAAAATGTTAGACTTTATACCAATTGGTAAGGTTCTCAAACGGTTTCCCGCTCCACATCGATATTCAAACCAAGAATTAAGGTGTCCGTTGCCAATAGTGTACATCGGATTTTCTCCCGGAATGCCAGGTTTGCCTCTCAGTATCCCCGGTTCTGTGAAGCTATTGATTTATCGATGCGAATCGCAAGTATGTTTCTAATACTGTCCGACGGTATGATTCACGATCTTCCAATTCATACAAGAAATTAAGGTGGCCGCCACTAAAATGTAAATTAGTCTGTTTCTCTGAGCACGATGTTATACTTCCGATACAGCGGGTTAGGCTTTCGGTGGGTGAGGTCATGAGTAAGACGCTTGACTCCATAGCAATAGGAAACATTCTCAAAAGGTTTGACGCTATATATTAATATTCATACCGTGAATTAAGGTGTCTATTGCCAATACTCTTCAGCGGACTTACCCTCGGTTTTCCCGGGTTGACGCTCGGAGTCGCGCGATAGGTGAAGCTATTGACTCAGCCGTTCGTCCCTCACAGAACGTGGCATCGTTCTCAAACTCTTAGAATCTCGATATACGAATTCATGCATGAATTTAAAATGCCTCTCTAGAGTGTATACCAGTTCGTATCTCTGAACGCTGTTTTGTTTATCGAAGGGTAAGGTATTCTGTAAGAAGTTTGATCCTACACCTATAGGTAATGTTCTACAACGGCTTGACGGCATGCTTTAATATTCAAGCGTGAAATAAAGTGTCTATTGCCCATACTGTTCAGCGGATTTGCTCGCGGATAACCTGATTTGACACTCGGAATCACAGGACAGGTGAAGCAGTCCACACAGCTAGTCTCAGAGATGGTGGTAACATCCGCGATCGGTTTGACTATCGATATTCTAGTCCATAAATGGTTTTATGGTGCTCACACTATATTGTATATTAATGTGTTTCTCTATACGCGAAGTTATCATCTCGTTACTCCGGGTTATATTCTCGCACGGTATGGCCTTCGGTAAACAGAGTAACTATATACCAATTGATAATGATCGCAGACAGTATGACGGTCTACTTTAATGTATATGCCGTGAATTATGGTGACCATTGTCCATATAATTCAGCAGATTTACTTCCTCAATATCTGGTTTGGCTCTCGGAGTCACAGGATAGGAGAAACATTTTTACTTAGCCGGTCAACTCTAAATGAGGGTGGTAACGTTCTCCAACGGTACGACTCTTTATGTTCTTATTCATTCACGAAATGAAGGAGCCCGTCGCTAAAATGTCTACTAACTCGTCCCACTGAACACCATGTTATACTGTGGATAGAGCGGGTTAGTTCGTACGAGGATAAGATCTACAGTAAAACGTTTGACTTTATACCAATTGATAACGCTCTCAAATGGGGTCGCGCTACTTTAATATTAAAACCGTGAATTAAAGTGTCTAATGCCAATATTGTTCTGCATACATACTGCCGGAACATCTGGTTTGACTTTCGGAATAACACTATAGGTGAAGCTATTCATCTGGCCGTTCAACTACCAAAGAAGATGGGAACGTCGTCGACTGGTTTGGTTCCCGATTATTTCATTCATACATGAAGATAAGGTGTCCACCTGCTAAAATATCTAGTAATTTTTTTTCCGTGTGCACCAATCATGACAATCGCTACGGGGGCTAGCGTTCGCGTAATGTAAAGTGTATGTTAAAATGAATTACTTTATTCCAATTATTAATGTTCTCCGACGGTTTGAGTCTGAACCATTGTACTCACGCCATCAATTACGGTATGGATTGACAAAATTGTCCACCGCATTTAGGTCTAAAATACGTGGTATCGCTCTCGCAATCACAGAATACGAGAAGCTATTGATCTTTATGTGGTTTTTCAATAACGGTGGAATCGTTCTGGTTGGATTGAATATCGATTTTGCTATTCATACACGCAACAATGCTGTGCGTCTGTTAGAAACTCTACTGATTGGTTTGCGTGGGCATTAAGTATGATACTCGATACAGCGGGCTAGGTTCTAGGAAGGCAAGTTATTCGGTAAACAGTATGTTCTTATAAAAATTGGTTATGTTCTCCAAGGTATTGACACTCTACTTTATTATTCAAACCGTGAATTAAGGTATCTATTGCTCATACATTTCCGCGGATTGACTTCTGGAGTACCTGGTTTGCTACCCGAATCACATGATTGGTGAAGCTATTGACTCAGCCGTTCTGTTCCCACAGACGGTTGTAACGTCCCCGAACGCGTTGACCCTTGATATTTTAATTCATACATCAATTTAACGTGCCGCCACTAAATTCTATATAAATGTGTTTCTCTAAACTCGAAGGTATACTCTCGATACGGCGGGTTAGCTTCTTGGACGTTAAGGCCATCGGTAATGGTTTTGACTTTTTACCAACTAGCAATGCTTTCAAACGGTTTGACGCTTTACTTTTTTATTCAAACGGTGACTTAAGGCATCTATTGACAATAATGTTCAGCGGATTTACTCCCGGAATACCTGGTTTGATTCTCGGAATTGCAGGATACGTGAAGTAACAATAGGATTAAGATCATATATTCATAAACGTACAACCAAATACTTCCAAAGACACTTTTACTGGAAGCAACAATTGTTAACGTTACACATACGAAATTTTGTAGAAAATCGGAAATATCATAGCAGTAAGTTACTGAACGCAGAAATAAACATCTGCGGAAGGATGCATACGGCACGAAATGAAGGATAATGAAATTAACAGAGATCATACAGCAGTGCCGCATCGTTCTGCCGTACGCTACTACAAGGCCTCGACAGTCGTGTCCCTCAATCAGCGTTGGTATATATACAGAAAATCATATAAAACAACAAAAAGGTTACCAAAACATCGGCAAAAACGTACACTAACCTAGTGCCAAAGACACTATCACTAAGAAAGGCAATTCTTTAAAGTCAAGATTGAAAATTTAGTAGAAAGTTGACAACATCATACCAGTAATTTGCAGTGTGTAAACACAAATAGGAAACTGCTGTAGAATGCATACGGTACAATAATACGGTTAAAGATTTTAACAAAATCCATCCTCTACGCCGAACCGGTCATCCGAACGAAACTACAGGACAGCGCCTGTCGTGTATCGACGGATGCGAAGGTACTCATAGAGACAATCATATATTACAACAACGAGTTTAACATAATATTGTCATATACGTACACTCAGCTAATACCGAAGGAACTTCTAATATGGTATACAATTTCTTAAACTAAAAATGGATTATTCTGTAAAATATGGAAGAAATCATATCAGTCCATTACAGTATATATAAAGAAATGGGAAACTGCAAAGAAATGCAGACGGTACAAAATCAAGGTTAATGAAAATAACAATGGTCGTTCTCTAGTGTCGCTCCGATTTGCCGTACGCAACTACAAAACCTCGCCAGTTGTGTCGCGCCGGCAGCGTAGGTACGCATACAGACAATCATTAAATATGACAACAAATTTAACAAAATATTTCCTTAAAGATGGACTCCTTTGGATCCAAAGCCACTTTTACAAAAAGTACAATTTTTGAAATAAAAGATTGGAAATTCAAAAAAAAATCGTGAATATCATAACAGTATACTACGTTATATCGAAATAAACAGAAAACAGCGAAAGAACGCTACAGTAGAATACTATGGTTACAGAAATTAGCAAGGACCATAGAATAGTTTCGCTCCGATCCGCCGAAATCAACTGCAAGACCACTTCAGCCGTGTCGCTCCGGGAGCGTACGGACGCATACAGACAATCATATAATACGACAACAAATTCAACAAGATATTGTCATAAACCTCAGCTTAAGTGATTCAAAAGAAACTTTCACTAAGAAATACAGATTTTTAAACTAAGAATTGAAGATTTTGAAAATTCGATGATACCATAACAGTAAATTGCAGCACGTAGAAATAAATAGAAATCTGCGAATGAATTCTTACGGTGCAATATTAAGGATAAAGAAACTAGCAATGTCCAAAGAGTATTGTTCCTCCGCTCAACCGAATGCAACAGCAAGACAACTCCAATGGCGTGCACTGGAAGTGTAGGTATGTTCACAGACAATCAAATAAAATAACAATAAGTTTAACATAATATTATCATAAACTTAAACTCAACTAACTCAAAAGACAATATTATTAAGGAATACAATTCAGAAAATTGAAAATTGACAATTTTGAAAAGAAATCGAAGATATCAAATCAGTAAATTACAGTATGATTAAATAAATGGATGACCGGGATTAAATGCATACCATACAAAATTAAATTTAACCAACTTAACTGGGACACTCCAATAGTGCCGCTTCCATCTGCCGTACGGAAATACAGGATATCGCCATTAGTATCGTCCCGCCAGCGTAGGTACGTATACGGACAATCATATAAAATACGAATAAGATCAATATAATAATGTCATAAATGTAAACTCAACAAATTCAAAAGGCACATTTCTAAAGAAATACAATTTTTTCTACTAAATGTTAAATGTTCCGAAAAAAAATCGGAAATATCATAACCGTAACTTACGGTATATATAAATAAATGGAAGACTGGCAAAGAATGCATACGGTACAGAATCAAGGTTAGAACACTTATCGAAGATCATGGAGTAGTGTCGCACCGATATACCGAATGCAATTGCAAGACGACTTCATCCGTGACGCTCCGGAAGCATAGGTACGTGTACCAACAATCATATAAAATTATAACGAGCTTAACAATGTATTGTTATAAGCGGAAACTCATCCAATTCGGAAGAAACCTATACTGAGAAGTATAGCTTTTTAAATTAAAAATTGCAGGCTGTGGGAGAAAATCGAAAATATAACAGTACATTAGAGTATGTATAAATAAATGGATAACACGAGGAGAAACGGATACTGGTCCAAATCAAGATTAAAGCAATTAAGGTATATTATCCAACTGTGCCTCTCCGATCTTTCGTACACAACTACAACGTCAATCAGCTCGTATAGAACCGCAGAGCCGATAGGCATATGGTGGCGAGCAGAGTTGCGTCGCAACGATCTACTGATACTTGACTGCAAGTTCACTGCAGTCGTGTGGTTCCGATAGCGTAAGCTCGTGTACAGACAATCATATAATACAACAACGAATCCAACAAAATAATGTCACATACGTACCCTCAACAAATTCCAAAGGCACTTTTACTAAGGACTACAATTTCATGAACTGAAAGTTGAATATTTTGAATAAAATTGAAAATGTAACAGTTAATTATGCTATGTATATATAAATAGAGAACATGGGGAACGTGCATACGGGACAAAGTCAAGGATGAGGAAATACGATACAGTAGAGTCGCTCCGATCTGTCGAACCCAACTACGAGCCCAATCCAGTCGTGTCGCACTGGAAGCGTTGGTGCCAGCAGAAACAATCATATAAAAGAACAATAAGTTTAACAAACTATTGGCATAAAAGATGACTCAACGGAGGTAATAGGCACTTTTATTAAGAAATACAATTCATTTTACTAAGAAATAAGAAATATGGAAAAAATTGAAAACACCATAGCAGTAAATTACAGTATGTATAAATAAATGGAAAACTGGGAAAAATTGCATGCGGTATGAAATCAAGGTTAATGAAAATAACGAAGATCATCCAGTAGTGCAAGTCCGAACTGCCGTACGTAGATGCCAGACATCGCCAGCGCTGCAATTCTGACAACGTAGGTACGTATAGAGTCAATCATAGAAACACTAAATCACAGTATTTGTAAATAAATAGAAAACTGCGAAGGAATGCATACGCAAAATATTGTGGTTATGGATATGAACAAAAACAATCCAATAGCGCCGCTCCGTTCTGTCGTACGCAAGTGCAAGGCTTCGCAAGTACTGCGCGTCCTTCAGCGTAGGTTCTCTTGAAGGCAAGATTGTAAAATAAAGAATTGTAAAATAAGAATAATTCTAACAAAATAATGTCAAAAACGTACACTGAAGCAATTCCATGGACAGTTTTACAATGAAATACAATCTTTTAAACTAAAAATTGAAAATTTCTAAGAAAATGGAAAATATAATAAAATTAAATAACAGTAAGTATTAATGAATTGAAAACTAGAAAAAAATGCATACGGCACGAAATCTGGGCTGAAGACATTACTGGAGACAATTCAGTACTCCGATCTCCCAAACGTAACTACAAGACCACTACAACCGTGACGCCTCGGAAGCGTAGATCCGCATACACAAAACCGAATAAATAATATCTAGCTTAACAAATAACTGACACAAACGTAAGCTCATCTATATCCAAAGACAATTTTACTACGAAATGTATAAGTTAATGGAAGACTGGGAAGGAATGCATGCGGTACAGTAACAAGGTTAGATAAATTATCGAAGATCATGTAGTAGTGTTGCTCCGACCTACCGAACGCAGCTACGAGGCCACTCCTGTCGTGTCGCACAGGAAGCGTAGTCCCCTACAAAAACGTCATATAAAATAACAATAAGATTAACAAGATAACGATATAAGCGTAATCTCAACTAATTCCATGGACACTCTTACAAGGAAATACAATCTTTTAAACTAAAAATTTATAATTACATAAAAAATAGAAAACATCATAAGAGTAAATTACAGTATGTATATGTACATGGAAGACTGAAAAAGATGCGTGCTGTACGATATCATGTTTGGAGAAATTAACGGAGACCATGCAGTAGAGTCGCCCAGACCAGCCGTACGTAGCTACAAACAAGACCTCGCCAGTCGCGACGAAGGACAAAGTCGATGGATAAAGGAATTGATGGTGACCATCCTGCGGTATCTCCCAACCTGCCGTACGCAAAAGCAAAACAGCGCCAGTGTTATCGCTCCGACAGCGTAGGAACGTATACAGACTATGTTATGAAATGAAAATAAGCTTAACACAATAATGTCATATCGTGCACTCATCTATTTCTGAAGTCACTTTTACTGAAAAAATAATATTGTTTAAAATATAAATTGAAAATTCAGATGGGAATCGAAAATGTCATAACATTAATTAACAGTATGTGTAAATAAATGGGAAAGTTGGAACAAAATGCACACGGTTCAAAATCATCGTTAACAAAATCAACGAAGACAATCCAGTATACCGCTCCGATCTGGCGTACGCAACTACAAGACCACTGCAGCTGTGTCGCGCCGGAAGCGTAGGTACGTATACAATTAATCATATAAGATAACAAGGAATTTAGCATAATATTATGATGTATGTACATACAAATTATTCCAAAGACACGTTTACTAGGGAATACGATATTTCAATCTAAAAATTGAAAATTGTGTAGAAAATCTAAAATATCATAACAGTAAATTATAGTGTGTATAAATAAATGAGGAACTGGAAAGGGGTGCATTCGGTACAATATCATGGTTAAAGAAGTTAACGTAGATCATGCCCTAGTTTCGATCGGATCTACCGAACGCATCTACATGATCACCCCAGGCTTATACAGATAATCATAGAAAATAACACTATTCTTAACAGAATAATGCCATAAACGTACACTCAACTTATTCCAAAGATACCTTTCCTAAGAAATACAGCTTTTTAAAATAAAAATAGAAACTTTTGAAATAAATCTAGAATATCAAAACAGAACTGGTAAAAAATGCAGGCGGTACAAAATCAAAGTTAAAGGAATTGAGGAAGTCTATCCAGTTGTTCCGCTCCGTACAGCCGTACGCTACTACTGGACCTCGCCAGACGTGTGGCTCCAGCAGCGTAGGTCCGTGTACAGATAATCATATAAAATAATAATAAATTTAACAAAATGATGTCATGAACGTGCACTGAACTATTTGCAAAGGCACTTGTATTCAGAAATATAATTTCTTCAACTAACAATTGACAATTTCGAAGAAAAATTGTAATCACCATAACAATAAATTGCAGTATTTGTATATAAATATAAAAATGCGAAAGAATTGCATGCGGTTCAAAACCATGTCTTAAGAAAATAACGGTGACCATACAATAGAGTTGCTCGATCAGCCGTACCATCATTCACTGTTCGTTGTTGAACTTTACCCATTCGTAACAGTCTAACTTTTTACCGTAGGCCATTCCATCCAAGAAGCTAACCCGCTGCGTTGAGGGTATTACTTCGTGTTCCGAGAAACAAGTTACAAATCATTTTAGTGACGGGCACCTTCATCTCGTGTATAGATTAGAAGATCGGGAGGCGGACTGATCATGAACATTACCGCCTCCTTTGAGAGTCGAACGGCCAAGTGAATAACTTCACCATTCCCGTGATTCCGCGAGTCAACCCAGGAAAACCGAGATGTAAGTCCGCTAAACAGTATTCGGAGTAGACACCTTAATTCGTAGTTTGAACATTAACATAGAGCGTTAAAC
Source organism: Lasioglossum baleicum (assembly GCF_051020765.1). Classification (NCBI taxonomy): domain Eukaryota; kingdom Metazoa; phylum Arthropoda; class Insecta; order Hymenoptera; family Halictidae; genus Lasioglossum; species Lasioglossum baleicum. Next base: position 28,309 of record NW_027469499.1, on the reverse strand, counting down.
TGTTTGAGAGCGTTACCAATTGGTATAATGTCAATGTTTTAGCAACGACCTTACCCTCCGAAAAACTAACCCGCTGCATCGAGAGTATAACTTCGAGATCGGAATTACAAATTAGTTTATATTATAGTGGCGGGCTCCTTATTTTCAGGTATGAATAAGATGATCGAGCGTCAAACCGTTGGAGAACGTTACCAATTGGTATAGAGGCAATCGTTACACCGAAGACCTAACATCCCGAAAATCTAGCCCGCTATGTCGAGAGTATACCTGCGTGTTCACAGGAAGGAATTAGCATACATTTTAATTACGGTCATCATAACTTCATGTGCGAGTTAGAAAAACGATAGTCAAACCGATCAACAACGTTACCACCCTCCCTGAGATTCGAACGGCTATGTCAATAGCTTCACCAATCCTGTGATTTCGAGCGTCAATAAAGTTATTCCGGGATTAAATCCGCTGAACAGTATTAATAAGGTTCACCAGACGGCACGGTATGAATGTTAATATAGGGAGTCCAGCTGTCAGAGGATATTACCAATTGGAATAAAGTAATTCCTTTTACCCAGTTCCATACATTGCGAGAGCACAACTCGCTGCATAGATTGTGTTCCCTAGTTTTCACCTGATCAATTTATTATACATTTCATAACAGGGATACATTATTTTCGTGCACATATAGGAATATCGAGGGCAAACCGTTCGATAACGTAGGAACCTTCTTTTAGAGTGGCACAGCTACGTCTATACCTTCAACTATCCTGTGATACCGATAATCAAACCAGGCATTCTAGGAGTACATCCGCTGTACAGCATTGGCAATAGTGACCTAAATTCTCGGCATGAGAACTAAAATATGAAGTCAAATGGTCGGAGAACATTATAAATTGGTTTGGAGTCACTCTTTTTGCAGACTACGTTACCTTTCAAGAACGAATCCCGCTGCATCGAGAGTATGAGATCGCGGTAAGGAAACAAATTAGTATACAGTTGCGTGATGTGAAGCTTAATTTCATGTTGGAATTAGGAGAACGAGAGTCGAACCGATCGAGCACGATACCCCCATCTTTGAGATCCAAAGGACTGTTCCAATAGCTTCACCTACCCTTTGATTCCGTGAGCCAAACCGGGAGAGAGTTAGCTAAAAAAGTATTGGCAATAGACGCCATAATTCACGGATTGAATATTAAAGTAGAGCGACAAACGATCGCAGGTCATAACCAATTCACGATTTGAATATTAAAATTGAGCTCCAAACCGTTCGTGAAAATTTCCCATTATTTGAAAGTCAAACGTTTTACCGAAGGCCGTACCATCTGCGAACCTCACTCATTGCATCGAGAGTACAACTTCGTGTTTAGAGGATTATATTAGGTTGGGGAAAAAGAAATCCATTATTTTTACGTGAACTTCAAGACTTTATTTAACATGTTTTGCATTGTCCGATTTAGGTCAAATATGCACCATTTTGTTCTATAATTTGTTGCCATTTTAATGGTAGCTTCATTATGCTTCTCTCATAAAAGTCTTGGTCCTTATTAGCGAAAAACTCCAGCAATTGATTTTCACACTCTTCCATTGATGCCAATTTCTTATCACTAAAAAAGTTTTGCAATGCAAGAAAAAGATGGTAATCGCTTGGTGCGAGGTCCGGACTGTATGGTGGATGCATCAAAACTTCCCAACCAAGCTCCCGGAGTTTCTGACGAGTCACTATAGAAGTGTGTGGCCTGGCGTTGTCCTGATGGAACACGACACCTCTTCTGTTGGCCAATTCTGGCCGTTTCTGGTCAATTGCTCGCTTCAGACGGTCCAGTTGTTGACAATAGATGTCTGAATTTAATGTTTGGCCATATGGAAGCAACTCGTAATAAATGATTCCTTTCCAATCCCACCAAACGCAAAGCAGAACCTTCCTGGCCGTTAGTCCCGGTTTGGCCACCGTCTGAGCTGCTTCACCGCGCTGTGACCACGATCGCTTTCGCATAATGTTGTCGTATGTGACCCATTTCTCATCCCCAGTCACCATCCGTTTAAGAAATGGGTTGATTTCATTACGTTTGGCCAAGGCTTCGCAGATGGAAATTCGATCCATCATGTTTTTTGGTGTTAATTGGTGTGGCACCCAAACATCAAGCTTTTTTTTAAACCCAGCTTTGTGCAAATGGTTTAAAACTGTTTTGTGGTCGATCTTTAACTCCTGGGCGATGCTACGACTACTAACATGCCGGTCCACTTCGATGATTTCAGTGACTTTCTCGACATTTTCGACGACGGGCCTGCCTGTGCGAGGGGCATCCTTAACGTCAAAAATACCCGAACGGAATCGACGAAACCAAAATTGCGCGTAATTAGCTGTTACAGTATCGGGACCATAAACACTATTCACATTTTCAGCCGCCTGACTTGCATTTTCGCCCTTATCAAAGAAAAACTGTAAAATGTTCCGAATTTTCTCTTTGTTGTCTTCCATCTTTAACGCCGTGTAACTCAGAACTGAATGGACAAAACAAAAAACTGCAAACGAATTCTTTTAGTGCGAACTGTTACCTTGACAACGAGCATAAATTTGAAATTGATTGATCGATAATTTACGAGATATCGATCACTACAGCCATCTACCGAAAAAATAATGGATTTCTTTTTCCCCAACCTAATATTAGTATACATTTCAGTGGCGAGCACCTTAGCTTCATGTATGAATAAAATTTTCGAGTGCCGACACTTTCGAGAACATTACCGCCTTCTTTGAGAGACGAACGGCTAAGTCAATACCTTCACCTGTCAAATGATTCCGAGATTCAATTCAGTAATTCCGTTGGTGAATCCACTGAACGGTATTGGCGACAGACACCTGCCTCCATGGATGGAACATCAGAATATAGCGCTATGTAGTTTGAGAATGATACCATTTCCTTAAAAAGTCTAACGATTTACTGAAAGACTTATCGTACGAGCAGCTAACCCGCCGTAGCTAGGGCATAAGATCGTGTTTACATGAACAAATTGGTATGCATATTAGTGTCGGCAATTTAAACTCGTGTATGAATTACAATATCTATCGTTAAACCGTATGAAAACGTTAGCACCATCTATGAGGGCCGAACGACTACGTCAATAGATTCAACCATCCTGTGACTCTGAGAGTCAAATAAGGTAATCCGGGAACAAATCCGCTGAAGAGTATTGGAAATTGATATCCTAATTCACGGTATGCATATTAATGTAGGGAATTAAACCGTCGGAGAACATTACAAATTCGTATAAAGTCGTTCCTTTTACCGATGTCAATACCTTCCGAGAACCAAACCCACTGAAACGAGTGTCCTGCTTAATGTCCTCAAAAACAAATTACTCGACATTTATGCGGACGGACAGCACATGTTTGTGCATAAATGTCGGCATCGAGAGTCAAGGATTTCGAGGACGTTACTACCTTCTTCGAGATTCGAGCGTCTAAGTCAATAAGTCACGTATCCAGTGCTTCCGAGAGTCACAGCAGGTATGTCTGCGTAAATCTGCTGAAGAGTATTGGCAATAAGCACCTTAATGCACGGGTTGAATACTATAGCAGAATGTCAAACCGTTGTGTCGAGAGTATAACTTCGTGCTCTGAGGTCCAATTTAGTTAACATTCTAGTGACTGGGACCATAATTTCATTACGAACATGGAGATCGAGTGCCAAACCTTTCGAGAAGGTTATCATATTCTTCGAGATTTCAACGGATAAGCCTAAAGATTCATACATCCTGTGATTCCGAAAGTCAAACGAGTATATTTCGGGAATAAATGCGCTATACAGTATTCGCAATAGATATCTTAATTCGCAGATTGGATATTAAAATAGTGCGTCACTCCGTTGTAGAACGTTACATGTTGGTATAATGTCGAACATTTTACCGCAGGCCTAACATTCGGAGAACATATCTCGTTGTATCGAGAGCATAAGTTCGTGTGCAGAGAAGGAAATTAGTGTACATTTTAGTGTCAAGCACTTTAATTTCAGGTATGGTTAAGAAAACCGATAGCAAAACCTTTCAACAACATTTACACATTTTCTGCGAGTCGCATAGCTCTGGCAATATCTTCACGAATCCTGTCATTCCACGAACCATACAAGTCATTACGTATGAAAATTCGATGAACAGTATTGGCAATAGACGTCTCACTTCACGGAATAAATATCTATGTAGGGACACAATCCCTTCGAGTACGATTCCAATTGGTATACAGTAAAACGTTTTACCGATGACCTTACTTTCCGCGTACGCAGCTCGCTGTATCGAGAGAGTAACCTCGTGTGCAGAGTTACAGATTAGTACACATTTTAGTGCGGGGAACCTTAATATGACGTATGAATATGACGATCGAAAGTCTACCGGCTGAAGAACGTTACAACCTTTATTGAGTGTCGCAAAGAGCTGCGTCAATAGCTTCACCGGTCCCGTGATTCCGAACTGTTTTGCAGTAGACACCATAGTTCACGGTATGAATATTGAAGTACAGAGTCCAACCGTCGGAGATCGATACCAATTCGTATAAAGTCGTTCTTTTCACCGAATGCAGTATCATGCTAGAATATATGATGCATTAGCGTGAGCGGTACATAACAGTCTTAGTGCCAGGGGATTTTAAAAGTCGACGTCGGATAGTGCCATGTAGCGCGACCCCCCTTCCATCATTTTTCTGCGGATATTGCCGACCGACGCGGTCGCCCTGCCCTTTTTTTCGACGAAATGTGCCACTCGGCTCGCTCGCGTTTCGGATTGATGTGCAATTTTTTAATGTTAACAATTTAATTTTAACAAGAAGAAACGTTGTACTGATCATCCAAAAGAGAAAAAAAATGAAAGAAAATTTGTAATCATGAGAGGAAACGCTCGACTCACTCGCGACAAGATACGTCCTGAATTCAGCGCGTTGCGAATTGACGATTGTGATAAAAAAAAGCGACACGGTTCACCACAGTACGCGAACAGCGCGATCGCGCTGCGTGGCACTAACACGGTTAATGTTCACGAAAACAGACCACTACACATTATAGCTGTCCGACATGTAATTTTCATGTATGAATAGCAAAACGACAGTCAAACCGTTCACAACGTTACCCACTTCTTTCTCTGTCCAACGGCTAAGTCAATAGCTTCGCGTATCCTGTAGTTCCGAGTGTCAAACCAGGTACTCCAGGAGTAAATCGGCTGTACAGTGTAGGCATTAAAAACCCCAGTTCCCGGTATAAATATTCAGGTATAGTGTCATACGTTTGTGTAACGTCACCTACAGGTATATACTCAACATTCTGCCGAAGGCATTATCCTCCTAGAAGCTGACTCGCAGTATCGAGTGTATAACTTCGCCTTCAGAGAGACAAAGTATTATACATCGTAGTGTCGTGCACCTTACTTTCACGTATGAATTAGGGGATCGAGCGTCAAACCGTTCCCGAACGCTACCACCATCTATTAGAGAAAGACGGCTAAGCCAATATCTTTACCTATCCTGCGAGTCCGAGAGTCATAGCAGGTATTCCGGTGGTAAGTCCACTGAACAGTATTGGCAATGGACACAATATCTCACGGTTTGAATATTATTGTAGGGCGTGAACTGTTGAGAACGTTACCTATATGTATAAAGATTAACATTTTACAGTAGAATTTACCCTCCCAGATACTAACCCGCTGTATCGAGAGTACAATTTCCGGATCAGTGAAACAAATTAGTACACATTTTTGTGACGGGCACCATAATTTCATGTATGAATTAGAGGATCGATGTTCACACCAATCGGGAACGTTACCACGTTCTGTGAGAAACGAAAGTACAAGTCAGTAGCTTCAGCTATCATGTGCTTGCGAGATTCAAACCAGTTATTCCGAGCGTACATCCGCTGAAGTGCATTAGGAATGCACACCGTCAGATACGGTGAAAATAACAACATGGAAATTCGAACCATCGTAGAACGTTACCTACTGGTATATGCTGAAACTATTTACCGGATACCTTACGCTCCGAGGACTTAACCTGCTACGTGCCTTGCTCAGCGTTCATGGACACAAATTAGTAGATACTTCAGCAGACGGACATTTTAATTGGATGTATTAATTGGAAGATGGAGGGTCAAATCGTTCGAAAACGTTACCCCCTATTTTGGCAATGGCATGGCTAGGCAATAGCTTCTCCGACCATATGATTCCGTGCTTCAGTTGAGTAATTCCCGGAGTAAATTCGCTGAACAGTATTGGCAATAGACAGCTAAATTCTCGGTGTGAATATTAAACGCGAGAGTCAATCCGTCGGAGGACAGTACCAATTTTAATTAAGTCTCGTTTCTTGCCGCATACCAAACCATCCGTGAAGCTAACCTGCTGTATCCAGAGCATATCATCGTGATCACAGAACGACATTAGTATACATTTCAGCGATAGTTATCCTTGGTTCCTGTATGAATTCGGAGATGGAGGGTCAAATCGTTTCAGAACAATAGGACCCTCTTTAATAGACGCACAACTAAATCAATAGCTTCACTTATCCTGTGATTACAAAACTCAAGCCAGACATACCGAGAGGTACCAGCTGAATAGTATTGGCATTAGACACCTTAAGTTTGAATATTGAAGTTATACGTCAAACCGTTTGAGAGCCTTACCAATTGGCATAAAGTCAATCGTTTTAGTGAAGATCTTACCCTCCGAGGAACTAACTCGCTGTATCTAGATTATAACATGACATTCAGCAGGACGAATTATTGTTCATTTTAGTGACAGTACCGTAATTTAATATATGAATAAGAAGATCGAGGGACAAAACGGTCGAGGACGTTGCCACTTTATGTGGGAGACGAATGGCAAACTTTATAGCTTCATCTATCCTGTTATTCGTAGAATCAAACCAGGTATTGCTGAGTAAATCCACTGAAGAGTTTTGGCAATAGGTACCATAATTCGCAGTCTGAATATTCCAACGTAGCGTCTCACCGTATGAGAACGTTACTAATTGCTAAAAAGGCAAACGTTTTACTGAAGGCTGTATCTTCCGCGAAGCCTACCCGCCGTATGGAGCGTATAACTTCATGTATCGAGGTGAAAATTAGTTTACATCTGAACGACGGGTCCCATTATTTCATTTATGAATTGGAAGATCGAAGGTCAATCCGTCCGAGAACGTTACCATCTTGTTTGAGAGTCCAGCGGCTTAGTCTGTAGATACAACTGTCATGCGGTTCCGAGGGTCAGACCAAATATGCCGGAAGTTAATCAACATTGCAGCATTACCAATGGACACGTCCATTCACGGAATGAAGATAACAGTGGAGTGTTAAACCGTTTGAGATCGTTACATACTGTAATAAAGTCAAACGTTTCAATTAAGCCCCTACACGCCGAAAACCTATCCCGCTGTATCGAGGTCATTACTTCGTGTTTAGAGGAACAAATTAGTATTGAATTGAGTGGCAGTCGCCATAGTTTCATGACTGAATTAGAACATCGACAGTCAAATCGTTTTGAGAACGTTACCACCTTCGGTGAGAGACGAAGGGCTAAGTCAATAGCTGCTCCTATCCTGTTATGTCGGTAGTCAAGCCAGCATTCCGGAAGTTTATCCGATGAATAGTGTCGGCAATAGAGAACTTATCTCGCGGTATGAAAATTAAAGCACAGAGTTTAACAGTTGGAGAACATTAGCAAATGGTATATATTCAGCCTTTTTAACAATTACATTACCATCGGAGAATCTATCCAGCTGCACCGATTGTGTTGCCTTGTGTTCACTGATACAAATTAGTAGACATTTTAGCAGACGGAAGCCCTATATTTACGTATGAATAGATAAATCGATAGACAAACCGTTCTGGATCGCTAACACCTTCTCTGTGAATTCAACGGCGAAGTCAATAGCTTCACGCATCCGGTGATTCCAAGTGCTAAGCCAAGTATTTCAGGAGTAAATCCGCTGAACAGTATTGGCAATAGGTACCATAATTCACAGTATGAATATTAAAATAAGGTGTCAAACCATCGGCGAACATTACCAATTCGTACTAAGTCATTATTTTACCGAATACCTTACCTTCCGAGAACCTAACGCGCTGTAGCGAATGCCTCGCTTGATGCTCACGGAATCAAATTAGTAGACATTTTAGTGGACGGACACCACATTTTTATATATAAGTATCATCATCGAGAGTAAAATCCGTCGGAAAAGTTTCCACCATCTCTGTGCGCCGCACAGCTAAGTGAATGAATTCACATATCCTGTGCGTCCGAGAGTCATACCAGGTATGCGTCGAGTAAATCTGCAGAACAGTATTGGCAACAGACACCTTAATAAAACGTTTGAATGCTATTGCAGACCGTCAAGCCGTTATAGAACGTTACCAATTGCTAAAATGTCAAGCGTTCTACCGAAGGCCCTACCATCCGGGAAATTCACACGCTTCATCGAGGGTATACCTCCGGGTGCTGAGAATGAAATTAGTCTATATTTAAGTGACGGGCACCTCAAATTCCTTTACGAATTAAAAGATCGTGGGTAAAACAGTTCGAGAACATTACCAACCCCTTTCAGATTCGAAGGGGTAAATCAGTAGGTTCACCTATCCCGTCATTACGAGAGTCAAACAAGGTATTCCGGTAGAAAATCCGTTGATCAGTATTGGCAATACTCACACTAATTCATTGTATGGATATTAAAGTTGAGCGTCAAACCGTTGGAGTACGTTACCAATTGGTATAAGGTCAAACCATTTATCGAATACCTTATCGACCTAGAACGAACACCGAACTAACGAGTGCCTTGCCTAGTGCTCTCGGAAACAAAATAGTAGTCGTTATAGCTGACGGAGACCTTGTTTTCGTGTCTGAATAGCAGAGTCAGGTTACTCTTGAACGTTACTTCATTCTTTCGGATTCGAAAGGCTAAGTTAATAGCTTCACGTATTCTAGGATCCCGAGAGTCAAAATAGGCACTCTGGGAGTAAGTGGCCCGTACCGTATTGGCAATAGACTCCTTAATTCTCGAACTCAAAATTAAAGCAGTCCGACATACCGTTTTAGAGCGTTACATACTTGTATATAGTTAAAACTTTTACCGAAGGCCATACCTGCCGAGAATGTAAACCTCCGTATCGAGAGTATAAATTTGTGTCAGAGAATCACATTAGTATACATTTTAATGGTGGGCACCATATTTTCATGTATTGTTTATAAGATCGAGGATCAAACCGTTCGAGAACGTCACCACCATCTTTGAGAGACGAACGACTGAGTAAAACCGTCACCTATCCTGTTATTCCGAGAGTCAAACCATGTATTGTGAGAGTAAATACGTTGAACACTTATGGCAGTAGACACATCAATTCATGGAATGAATAATGAAGTGGAGTGTCAAACCATCGAAGAACATAACGTATAGTAATAGAGTCAAACCCTTAAACAAAGGCCTTAAATTTCGAGAAGCTAACGCGCTGTGTCGAGGGTACGACGTCGTGTTCAGGAAAGCAATTTATTATACATTTGAGTGACGGGTTTCTTAATTTCATGTATGAATTAGAAGATCGGGGACAAAACGTTCGAGAACGTTGCCACCCTCTTTGAGAGTCGAACGTCTAAATCAGTAGCTTCATCTATCCCGTGATTACAAGAGTCAAACAAGGTATTCGGGAAGAAAATCCGTTTATAAGTATTGGCAACAGGCACACTAATTTATTGTATGGATATTATAGTTGAGCGTCAAACCGATGGAGTACGTTACCAATTGGTATAAGGTCAAACCATTTATCGAATAACTTATCGACCTAGAACGAACACCGAACTAACGAGTGCCTTGCCTAGTGCTCTCGGAAACAAAATAGTAGTCGTTATAGCTGACGGAGACCTTGTTTTCGTGTCTGAATAGCAGAGTCAAGTTACTCTAGAACGTTACTTCATTCTTTCGGATTCGAAAGGCTAAGTTAATAGCTTCACGTATTCTAGGATCCCGAGAGTCAAAATCGGCACTCTGGGAGTAAGTGGCCCGTACCGTATTGGCAATGGACTCCTTAATTCTCGAACTCAAAATTAAAGCAGTCCGACATACCGTTTTAGAGCGTTACCTACTTGTATATAGTTAAACCTTTTACCGAAGGCCATACCGGCCGAGAATGTAAACCTCCGTATCGAGAGTATAAATTTGTGTCAGAGAATCACATTAGTATACATTTTAATGGTGGGCACCATATTTTCATGTATTGTTTATAAGATCGAGGATCAAACCGTTCGAGAACGTCACCACCTTCTTTGAGAGACGAACGACTGAGTAAAACCGTCACCTATCCTGTTATTCCGAGAGTCAAACCATGTATTGTGAGAGTAAATACGTTGAACAGTTATGGCAGTAGACACATCAATTCACGGAATGAATAATGAAGTGGAGTGTCAAACCATCAAAGAACGTAACGTATAGTAATAGAGTCAAACCCTTAAACAAAGGCCTTAAATTTCGAGAAGCTAACGCGCTGTGTCGAGGGTACGACGTCGTGTTCAGGAAAGCAATTTATTATACTTTTGAGTGACGGGTTTCTTAATTTCATGTATGAATTAGAAGATCGGGGACAAAACGTTCGAGAACGTTGCCACCGTCTTTGAGAGTCGAACGTCTAAATCAGTAGCTTCATCTATCCCGTGATTACAAGAGTCAAACAAGGTATTCGGGAAGAAAATCCGTTTATAAGTATTGGCAACAGGCACACTAATTTATTGTATGGATATTATAGTTGAGCGTCAAACCGTTCGAGGACGTTACCACCTTCTTTGTGAGATGATCGCCTAAGTCCATAGCTTGTCGTGTTCCAATATTCGAAGGGGCAAACCATGTATTCCCGGAATAAATGTTACTAATTTGCTCCCTTGAACACTGAGCAAGACACATGCTTCAGCGGGTTGGGCTTCTCGGAATGTCTGGCCTTCGGTAATAAGTTTGACTCTAAACTAAAAGATGATGCTCTATAACCGTCGTGCGCTCTACCATCATATTCGTACCGTGAAATAAGCAGTCTATTGCCAATATTGTCCAGCGGATGTGCTCCCGGAGTACCTGGTTTGATTTCGGAATAACAGGATAGGTGAAGCTCTTGTCTTGGCTGTTCGACTCTCACAGAAGGTGGCAACGTTCTCAAACGGTTTGACCCTCGACGTTCTAATTCATACATGAATTCAGTCGAAGTCACTGAATTGTATACTAATGTTTTTCCCTAAACCGTAGCAATACTCTGGATATGGCAGGATAGCTCCTCGGACGGTGAGGCATTCGGTAAGTCGTATGACTTTATAGGTATTAGTTACGTTTTCACACGGTGTGACACTCCATTTTAATATTCATTCCGCGAATGTAGGTATCTATTGACAATAATCATCAGCGTATTTACTCTCAGATTATCTTCTTGGACTCTGGGAATCATAGAATAGGTGGAGATATTGACTTATCCCTTCGATTCTCAAAGTGGGCGGTAACGATCTCGTACGGTTTTCTGCCCAATCTTTTAATTGATACATTAAGTTGAGGTGCCATTCATTGTAATGAACACCAGTTTCGTTCTCCCAACGCGACGTTATACTCTCGAAGCGGCACGTTAGCTCCTCCGAGGTGTCTTTCGGTAAAGCGTTTGACTCTATACCAATAGGTAACGATGCACATCAGTGTGACACTGTACTTTAGTATTTACACCGGGAAGTAGCGCTTTTAATGCAGATACAGTACAGCATATTTACTCCCAGAACACCTAGTTTGACTCTGGGAGCCACAGGATAGGTGAAGCAATTGACTTAACCATTCGTCTCTCAAAGAAGGTGGTATCGTTCTCAAGCCGATTGTCTCTTGATCTTGATATTTATTCATTAGAATGTGGAGTCTGTCTACCGGTATGTCGACTGATTTGATTCCATGCATAATAATCAAGGCCCACGACACAGCGTGTTCGGTTCTCGGAAGGTAGGATATGCGGCTAAGAGAATGACTTAATACGAATTGATAATGTTCGCTGACGGCTTAACTCTCTACTTTAGTATTGATACCGTGAATTGAGGTGTCTATTGCCATTTCTGTTCAGCGTATTTTCTTCTGGAGTACCTTGCTTGACTTTCGGAATCCCAGAATAGGTGCAGCTACTGAATTGGCCGCTCGACCCTCTAAGAAGGTGTTGCCGTTGTGTAACGATTTGTCCCTCGATATTCTAATTCACACTCGAAGTTTAGGTGCCCGTCACTGAAGTGAATAATAATTTCATTCTCTGGAACCGCATTTATACTCTCGTTGCAGCGGGTCAGGCTCTCGGACGATATGGCTTTCGGTAAAACGTTTCTCTCTATAGCAATAGGTAACGTCCTCAAACGGTTTCATGTTCTTCTTTACTATTGAAACCGTGAATTATGGTGTGTACTACTTCCAGAATGTTACCACGTTCGTTGAGAGTCGAACGGCTGAGTCAATAGCTTCACCTATAGTTGTGATTTTGGGAGTCAAGCCAGGTAATACAGGAGTAAATCTGCTGAATAGAATCGTCATTAGAAACATTAATGCGCGGTACGAATATTAAAATTGAGAGTCAGACCGTATGCGAATGTTACCAAACTTTATAACATCGAACCCTCTAGCGGGTACATTACCATCCGAGAATATATCCGGCTGCATCGTGAATATAGCAGCGTGTTCAGCGGAACGAATTATCACACATTTCAGTGACGGTCACCGTAATTTCTTGTACAAAACAGATGGTCGAGTGTCTGTTATCGTCTGTGAGAGACGAACGGCTAAGTCAGTAGCTCTACCTATCCTGTGATTCCGAGAGTCAAGCCTGGCATTCTATGATTAAATCCGCTGTACACCATTGGCACTCCACACCTTAATTCACGGTATGAACATTGAACTAAACCGTAAAGCCGTTTGTGAACGTTACCAATTAGTATAACGACATACTATATACCTGACACCCTTACCATCAGAGAACCTAATCCGCTGTATCGAGGGTAAAACTTCGCGTTCAGCTCAGCAAATTAGTAGACATTTTAGTGACGGGCACCTCAATGTCATATATGAATTAGAAGATCGAAGGTCAAACCGTTCGAGAACGTTACGACCTTCTGTGAGAGGCGAGCGGCTATGTAAATAGCTTCACATTTCGTGTGACTCGAAAGTCAAGCCAGACATTCCGGGGGTAAACGAGTTGTACGTTACTGGCAATAGACTCCTCAAATCACGGTCGGAATATTAAAGTATAACGACGAACCGTTACCACCGGCGGCGAAGGGAGTCCCCGCATCTACCCCTTCCGTCGATCGGAGGGGACCATGGACGGTCGGCTGAGGTACCGGCCGTCGAGGGATCGCCGTCCAGGGAAGTGTTGGTGCCGCGCGAGTGGTCATGCAGCACTGCCGAAGAACGGATCGGACTGGGCAGGGAAGCCCGAGAAGGAGCCCAGCGAGAGCTGGTGGAGCAGCGGTGAGGCACCGGTGTCTTAGGTTTGTGAAAGAACTGGCTGCCATCCCGGGCTCTCACTTGTGCGAAGAGGACGGACCACGGCAGGGGGTTTAATGGATAAGAATCCCATTGATCCCCGGTCTCACCCTCAGGGACCACGACATCGTTGGAAGGTTCCCCCTGCGTCAAAGAAAAGGCTGTCCAACCGTTGTGGAACATTAACTGTTCGTGAAGGGTTAAATGTCTTACAGAATGCCTTATCCACCGTAAAACTAACCCACTGTACCGAGAGAATAACTTCCTGTTCAGAGAATCAGATTAGTATACATTATATTGGTTTCATCTTATTTTCATGTATGAATTAGATGATCGAGGGTGAAGCAGTTCGTGACCGTTACCACATTCTATATTGTAACGGCTAAGACAATGGCGTCACATATCCCGTGTTTCTGGGAGTCATACCGGGTATTCCGAGAGTAAATCCGCTGAATAGTATTGGCAATAGGCACATTAATCACGGTTTGAATATTAAAGTAGAAGGTCAATACGTCGGAGAACATTGCATAATGGTATAAAGTCAAGCCTTTTACCGGAAACCTTGCCATAGAGGAACCTATCCAGTTGTAGCGAGTGCCATGCTTAGTGATCACGGGATCAAATTAGTCGACATTTAAAAGAGACGGATACCTTATCATCGTGTGTGAACAGAATAATCGAGAGTAGAACTGTTCGAGAACACCTTCTTTATGAGTCGAAAGGCTAAGTCAATAACTTCACCTACGCTGCTATTCCGATTGTCAAACCAGGTATTCCGAGAGACAATCCGCTGCACACTATTGGCAATGGACACCTTAGTTCGCTGTTTGAACATTAACGTACAGAGTCAAGCGATTGGTGAACGTTACATATTGGTATAATGTCAGAAGCTCTATCGACAGCCCCACGTTCCGCGATCATCACCAACGTCATCGGGAATATAACATCGTGATCAGAGACAAATTAGTATGCAGTTTAGTGATGGGTACGTTAACTTCATGCATGAATTAGATTGTCGTAAGTCAGACCGTTCCAGAACGATACCCACTTCTGTGAGGGACGAACAGCTAAGTCAATAGCTTCTTATATCCTGTGTTTCCATGAGCCAAACCAGGTACTGCGAGCTTACATCAAGTGAACGCTATTGGCAACTGACTCCTGAGTTGACGGTTTGAACTTTAAAGTATATCGTCATACCGGTTGAGAGCAATACCAATTGCCATATAGTCAAACGTTATACCGATGGCCTTACCTCCTCCCGAAACTCTCCCGCTGCATCGAGAGTATAACTTCGTGACAGGAGAATCACGGTATATACACCAAAGAGACGGGTGCCATAAATTCAGGCATGAATTAGTAGATCAACCGTCAAACCATTCCAGAGCTTTAGCACGTTCGCTGAGAGTCGAGCGACGAAGACAATAGCTTCTGCTATCCTGTGATTCCTAAAGTTGAACCAGGTATTGACGGAGTAAATCCGCTGAACAATATTGGCAATAGACATCTTAAATGACGGTTTGATATTAAAGTAGATCGTCAAAACTTTTGAGGCCATTACCAATTTGTTTAAAGCCAAACGTCTTACAGAATGCCTTGCACTCCTAACCCGTTGTTTCGAGAATATAACTTCTTGTACAGAGAAACAAATTATTGTAAATTTTAGTGACCGGCACCGTAATGTATTATATAGACGATTGAGTCGCAATCCTATAGAGAACGACAGCACATTCTTTGGGAGTCGATCGGCAAAGTCAATAGCTTCACCTATACTGCGATTCCGAAATTCAAAACCATATATTCCGAGAGTAAATTCTCTGAATAGTGTTGGCAATTGACAAATTAATTCACAGTTTGAATACATAAGTAGGGCGTCCATCCTTTCCAGAACATTTCCAACTGGTACAAAGTCAAACGTTTTATCGAATAACTTCTCTTCGTAGAACCAACACCGAACTAGCGGTTGTCTATCTTGGTGTTGAAGAAAGCAGATTACTAGATATATTAGCAGACGGTCAACATAATTGCATGTATGAATAGGAAAATACGGAGTGAATGCATTCGAGAACGATACAATCTTCTTTAAGAACCGAGTGGCTAAGTCAATGGTTTCACATATCTTGTAAACCGTTGGCCATGCCAGTCATTCCAGGAATCAATCCATTGTGCAGTATTACCGATGGACATCTTAATTCGCGGTACGAATATTGATTTCGAGCGTGAAACCCTTCGAGAACGTTAGCACTTGTTATGCAGTCGAAGCATACAAAGAAGACCTTCCCTTCCGAGAAATAACATCCGCTGTAGCGAGAGTATAAAATCATGCTCAGGGAAACAAATTTGTATGCACTTTAGTGACGGTCGCCTTAATTTCTCGAATAATACATAAGATAGGATGTCAAGCCGTTTGAAAACGTTCCCAACTTCTTCGAAGAACGAACGTCTAAGTCAGTCGCTTCACCTATCCCGAGATTCCGAGAGGCAACACTGGAAATCCGAGAGTATGTTCGCTGTCAGTATTGACAGTAGGCACCTTAGTTCACGGCTTCAATAAAAATGTAGAGCGTCGAACCGTTTGAGAGCATTGCCAATTGGTATAAAGTCAATCACTTTATGGATGGCTTTACCTTCGGAGAAGCAAATCCTCCGTTTCGAGAGTTTAACACAGCCTCCAGTGGTACAAACTAGTATACGTATACTAATGAGCACCTATCTTTCATGCATGACTGAGAATGTGGAGAGCCAAACCGTTCGAGAACGTTGCCACCTTCTGATAGAGACGAACGGCAAAGTGAGTAGCTTGACCTATCCTGCGATTCCGAGAGTCGTACCAGGTATTCCTGGAGTAAATCCGCCCAGTGATATTGGAAATTGACATGCTAATTCACGACATTAATACTAATGTAGTGGGTAAAGCTGTTGGAGAACATTACCAAATCGTATAAAGTCAAACTTTTTGCCGGATACCGTGCCGTCCAAAACCTATCCAGTTGTAGCTGGTGTCATGCTTGGAACCTCATAGATTCAAACCAGTAGACATTTTAAAGAGACGGACACATTATTCTTATGTTTGAATAGAGTTATAGTGAGACAAACCGTTCGAGAACGTTACGACCTTCTGCGAGAATGGAATGGCTAAGTCACCAGCTTCACCTATCCTGTGATTCCGAGTGCCAAACCAGGTATTCCGGGATTAAATCCGCTGTAATGTATCGGCATTAAAGACACTACTTTCTTCCATAAATATTAAAGTTCAGTGTCACACAGTTGCACAACGTTACTTATTGGGACAGTGTCCAACGTTTCACCAAAGGACGTACCTTCTGAGAAGCTATCCCGCTGTATCGAGAGTATTACTTCGTGGCCAGATGAGCAAAATAGCATAGATTTTAGGAACGGGCAACACAGTTTTACCTATATACCAGTTGATCTAGAGTCAAACGGCTGGAGAACGTTGCCACCTGTCTTGTTAGTCGCACAGCTCAGTCAATAGTTCCACCTACCCTATGATTCCGAGAGTTTAACCACAGAATCCGAGGGTAAATGCGCTGAAGAGCATTGCCAATAAATACCTAAATTCGCGGAATGAATACTAAATGATATCGTCACACCGTGTGCGAACCTAACTAATTGCTATAAAGTCAAACGTTCTACCGAATGACTTACCCTCCGAGAACCTAACCCGCTGCAGCAAGTGTCTTGCTTAGTTTTCATGGAAACAAATTAGTAGACACTTTAGCAGACAGACATTTTAATTGCATGTATCAATAGGATGGTGGAGGGACAAATCGTTCGAGAACGTTACCCCCTATTTTGACAATGACATGTCTAAGGCAGAAGCTTCACCGGGCATATCATTCCTAGAGTCAGTTGAGCCATTCCTGGAGAAAATCCGCTGAAAAGTATTGGCAAGAGACACCTTTGTTTATGGTCGAATATTATAATAATCGTGAAACTGTTTCAGAACGTTACCGGTTGCTATAAAGTCGAACGCTTCACCGATGGCAATATCCCCCGAGAAAATAACCCGCTGTATTCACAAGAGTATAACTTCGTCCTCAGAGAAAGAAATTTATTTTCATTTCATCCACGTCACGTTAACATCACGTATGCATTAGAAAACCGTGAGTCATACCGATCGAGAACGTTGCCACCTTCTTTGAGATACGAAGGGGTAAGTGAATAGCTTCATACATCCCGTGATTCTGAGAGTCAAACCAGGAATTCCTGGAGTACATACGCTGGGCAGTATTGGCAATATTTCACGGTTTGAATATTAAAGCAGACCGTCAAACCATTGTAAAACGTTACCTATTTGTATAGAGTTAAACACTTTCCAGATAGGCTTTCCTTCGGAGAAAATAACCCGCCGAGTCGAAAGTATACCTTCGTGTTCAGAGTAGCAAACTAGTAAACATTTATGAGACGCGGACCTTAATATCATTAGGAATAAAAAGATCGAAGGTCAAACCTTTCGAGAATGTTGACAACTTGCCTGAGATTCGAAGGGGTAAGACTATAGCTTCACCTATCCTGTGGTTCCGAGAGACAAATGTGGTACCCGAGCGTAAATCAGCTGAAACGTAATCGTAATAGACACCATAATTCACGGTATGAATATTAAAGCAGACCCTCAACACTTTGTAGAAGGGTACCCACTGGTGAAGATGCAAACCATTTACCGAAACTGTTACCTTCTGTGAAGCTCTCCCGCCGGAACCAGAGTACACGTTCGTGATCAGAGAAAGACATTAGTACATATTTTAGGGTTTGGCATCTCAATTTCATGTATGAATTAGAAAATCAGGTGCCAAACTGATCGATTACGTGCCCACCGTCTTTATGATTGGCACAGAGAAGTCACAGCTTGACTCATACTATTATGCCCAGAATCCAACAAATTACTATACAGTATAGTGACGTGCACCTTAATTTCATGCATGAGTTAGAAGACCGAGGGTCAAACCGATCGATAACGTTACCACCTTCTTCGTGAAAAGGCACATACAACGTAATAGCTTCATCTATCCTGCGATTCGGAGAGTCACTCTGCGTATACCAGCAGTATACCCGCTGAAGACTATTGGCAATGTACACCTTAATTCTCGGGTTTAATGTTAACGTACCGACTCAAACCGTTTGAGAACGGTAACAAATGCTATAGAGTCAATCGATCTACACTAGCACGTTCCTTGCGCGAACCTCACCCGCTTCATCGAGAGTATAAGTTCGTATTCAGAGAAAAAAGTTAGTCTTCATTTCAGTAACGGGCACCGTAACTTCACATATGAATTAGAAAATCGAACGGCTAACCCAATTGCTTCACCAATTCAGAGATTCGGATAGTCTATCTAGGTATTCCTGGAGTAAATCCGCTGAACAGTACTGCCAATAGACACTCTAATTTGAATAGATAAGTAAAGCGTCAAAGCGTTTGAGACCAACCGTTAAACCTATACCGTTCAGCGCATTTACTCTTGGAGTACCCGAATTGCCTCTCGGAATCGAAGGATAGGTGCAGCAACTGACTTAGAAGTGTGACATTCATGGAAGGTGATAACGTTCTCTAACGGTTTCACAATCGATCTTCTAATTACTACATGAAGATACGGTACGCGTTACTGAAATGAATACTAATTTCCTTCTCTGAACACGAAGTTATAATCTCGATGCAGTGGGATAGGTTTTATGAGAGTAAGGTCTTCGGAAACATGTTTGACTTTGTACCAAATGGTAACGTACTCAAACAGTTTGACACTCTACCTTAATATTCATTCCTCCAATTAAGGTGTCCATAACCAATAGTGTGCAGCGGACTGACTCCCGGCATACCTGGTTTGCCTGTCGGAATAGCAGGATAGGTAAAACCGTTGAATTATCCGTTCGACTCAGAAAGAAGATGGTATCGAAAGGTTTGACTCTCGATAAATCTGTTCCTACATGAAATTAAGGTGCGCTACTAAGATAGGTCAACTTATATGTTGCCATGAACACTAAGCACGTCACTTTCTACAGCGGGTTGGACTACTCGGGAGTTAAAGCCTTCGGTAAAAAGTTTGATTCCATACGAACAGGAAATGCCCTGCAACGGTTTTACGCCCAACATTAATATTCGAACCGTCAATTAAGTAGTCAACTACTAATGCTGTCCAGCGGATAGACTCCCGGAATTCCTGGTTTGATTCTCCGAAATACACGACTGGTGAAGCTTTTGACTTAACCGTTCGACACTCAAATATGTGGGTATCGTTCTCAGACGGTTTGACTATCGCTCTCCTATTTCACGTATGGAATAAGGTTGACCATCACTAAAATGAATACAAGTTTGCATCATCAAACACGTAGTTATACTGTCGATACGGAGGGTTAGGTTCTCGGACGAAAAGGTATCCGGTAAGGAGCACGACGTTATAGTAATAGTTAACGTTCACAAACGATTTGACGCTCTACTCCAATATATAAACTGCGAATTATGGTATCCGTTGCCATTGTTGCATTGCGTATTTACTCGTGATACACCTGGTGTGACTCTCGGAATCACAGGGGATAGGAAGCTGTTTCCTTAGACGTGCGATTCTGAATGGAGGTGGTAACGTTCTAGAACGGTTTGCCTCTCGATAATCTCCTTCATATACCAAAATAAGGTGTACTTCTGCTACAATGTCTACTAATTTGTTTCAGTGAGAGCTGAGCATGAAACTCGATGCAGCGGGTTAGCGTCTCGGGCGGTAATGCTTTTTGTAAAATGATTGACTTCGTTGGAATTTGTAACGTTCTCAAACAGTATGACGCTCCACTTTAATACTCATACCGAGAATTATGGTGTCTATTGCCAGAACTCTTCAGCGGACATTATCCCGGAATATCTGGTTTGACTGTCGGAATCGAAGGATAAGTGAAGCTATTGACTTAGCCGTTCGTCTGTCACAGAGGGCCTTAACGTTCTAGAACGGTATGACCGCCGACCTTCTAATCCATCCGTTCTATTAAGGGGCCCGTCGCTAAAATGGATGCTACTTGGCTTCTCTGAAGACGAAGTTATACACTCTATACGGCGTGTTATCTACGCGGATGGTAAGACCTTCGGGAAAACTTTGATCCCATACCAATTCGTAACTTTCAACGACGGTTCAACTTGTGACATTAATATTTATACCGTTAAATTGGGTGCATGATTGCAACACTGCACATCAGATTGACTCCCAGAATAACTGCTTTGACTCTCCGTATCCGAGGATAGGTGAAGCTGCTGGCTTAGCTGTGCGACTATGAAAGACTGTGATAACGTTCACGATTGGCTTGGCCCTAGATTTTGTAAATCATACAGGATGTTATGAAGCACGTCAATAAAATTTTTACTAATTTGCTTCTCTGGACACGAAGTTATACTCTCGATGCAGCAGGTTAATTTCTCGCAAGGTACGGCCGTCTGAAAAAAATTTGACTCTATACCAATACGTAACGTTCATCAACGGTTTGACTGATTACTTTGATAATCATTCCCGGAAATACGGTGCCTATTGACAATCCTTTTCTGCGGATATAATTCCCGGAATACCTGCTTTGACATTCGGAATCACAGGATGAGTGAAACTATTATCCTACCCGTTGGATTTTAAGGAATGTGGTACCTTTCTCGAAATATTAAGCCCTCGATGTTGTATCTCACACAAGATATTGAGGTCCCCGCCAGTAAAATGTACAGTAACTTCTTTCTCTAAACACGAAGTTATACTCTCGATACGGCGGGATAGCTTCTCGGACGATAAGGTTTTCTGTAAAACGTTTGTCATTAAAGCCACTGGTAATGATCTGAGACTGGGTGACGCTGTATTTTAATATCCGAACCATGGAGTAAGGTGTCTGTTTCCAATACCGTTCAGCGGATTTACTACCGGAATTCCTGGTCTGAATCTCGGAATCTCAGAATAGGAGAAGCTACTCAATTAGCCGTTCGTCTCTCGCAGAAGGTGAGAAGGTTCTCGAGCGGCTTGACACGCGATCTTCTTGTTCATAATGAACTTAATGTGCCCGTCACAAAAATGTTTTCTAATTTCTTCCTCTGAACACGAAGTTATACTCTCGATACAGCGGGTTATCTTTTCGGAGGGTAAGGACTTCGGTAAAACTTTTGAATTTATAGCAATTGGTAACGTTCTGAAGCGGTTTGACCATTTATATATAATATGCAAACCGTGTATTAAGGTGTCTATTACTAAAACTGTTCACCGTATTTACTCCCGGAAAACCTGGTCTGACTGACGGAATCACAGGGTAGGTGAAGCTATTGACTTGGCTGTCTGGAATATCATAGAAAGTGGTAACTGCCTTGAACTGTTGACTACCGATCTTCTAATTCAAACATGAAGTTCAGGTGCCCGTCACTGCAATAGAGACTAATTTCATTTTGTGAACACGAACTTATACTCTCGATGAGGCCAGTGAGGTTCGCGGAATGTAAGACCTTCGATAAGCCGTTTGACTTCATGCCTGTTGGTAAAGCTCTCGAACGGTTTGACGCCCTACATTAACACTCAAACTGTGAATTAACGTGCCTATCGCCAAAAGTGTCCAGCGGATTTACTCCAGAAATGCTAGGTCTGACTCTCGGAATCACAGGATAGGTGACACTATTGGCTTAGTTGCGCGACATTCAAAGAAGATGGGATCGTTCGCCAACCGATTATACTCTCGAATGTTCCATTCATACGTGAAAAATGCTGTCCGCCTGCGAATACATTTCCTAGGCGGTTGCGGTGTGCACTAAGCATGACACTCTCTTCAGCGGGTTCGGTTCTGGGAAGTAAAGGTGTCTGGTAAGGAAAATTACGTAATATTAATGGGTAACGTTATTCAGCTGTTTGTCGCTGTACATTAATATTCATAAAGTGAGCTGCGGTGTTAATTGCCAATACTGCGCAGCGAGTTTACTCGTGGAATACCTGATTTGCCTATCGGAACCACAGGTTAGCTGTAGCTATTGACATAGCTGTTCGTCACTCACAGAAGGTGGCAACGATATCTAGAGGTTTGGCGTTCGATATTTTAATTCATGCATGAAGTTAATGTGCTCGACCCTGAAATTAATACTAACTTCTTTCACTGATAACGAAGTTACACTCCCGATGAAGCTGGTCAGGTCCGCGGAACGTAAGGCCTTCGGTAAAATGTTTGACTCCATAACAATTAGTAACGCTCTCGAATGGTTTGACGCTCTAGTTTAATATTGAAAACGTGAAGTAAGACGTCTACTGCCAATATGGTTCAGCGGACTTACTCCCGGAATACAAGGTTTTGACTATTAGAATCTTGGAATATTTCAAGCTAATGACTTAGGCGTTCGTCTCTCAAAGGAGGTCGTAGCTTTCTCGAAGGGTTTGAACCTCGATCTTCTAATTCCTATATCAAAACAAGGTGTGTCTGTGCTATAATGTTTACTAATTTGCATCCGTGGGCACTAAGCATGACAGTCGCATCAGTGGGTTAGTTTCAAGAAAGGTAATGTATTGGCTAAACAGAATGACTCGATACCAATTGGAAGTGTTCACCGTCGGTTTGACGCTCTGCTTTAATGAACCGTGAATTTATCGTGAATTAACGTTTCACATGCCAATAATGTTCATCGGATTGGCCCCTGGAATACGAGGCTTGACTCTCGTAATCACGGGATAGGAGAAGCTATTGCCTTTGACGTTCGACCATCAAAGAAGGTGGTAACGTCCTCAAACAATTATACCCCCAATCTTCTAACTCATACATGAAATTAAGACGCCCGTCATGGAACTGAAGTCTAATTTCTTTATCTGATCACGAAGTTATACTTTCGATACAGCGGGTCAGTTGTTCGGGGTCTAAGATCTTCGGTCAAATGTTTGACTTTATACCAGTGCATAAGGCTGTCAAACAGTCTGACGTTTTACTTTAATATTCAAACCGTGAACTAAGGGGTTTATAATTAATACTGTTCAGCAGGTTTACTCCCCGAATACCTGGATTAACTGCAGGAATCACAGGACAGCAGAAGGATGTATTTTAGCCATTCCACTCTCAGCGAACGAGGTGAAGCTCTGGACCGGTTTGACACTCGATCTTCCAACTCATGCACGAAATAAAGGTAGCAGTCTCTCAAATATATACTAATGTGTTTCTCTGGACACGAAGTTATACTCTCGCTGCAGCGGGTGAGGTTGGCGGAAGGTGAGGCACTTTCAAAACCGTGGACCATATGTCAATTTGTAACGTTCGCAAACGTGCTGACGCTTTAATTTAATACTCCTTCCGTGAACTACGGAGTCGATTGCCCATACTGTTCATTTCATTTACGCTCGGGAATACCTGGTTTGGCTCCCGGAATCACAGGATGGTTGAAGCTATTGTCATAGCCGTCCGATTTTCACAGAAGGTGGTAACATTCTCGAACGGTTTGACCCTTGATCCCCTTATTCATAATGAAATTACGGTCCCCGCCTCTAAAATGTTTAATAATTTGTTTCCCTAAAGCCGTACCTATGCTGTCGATACTGCGGCTTATCTTCTCGGACGGCAAGGCATTCGGTGAAACGTCCGACTTTGTAGCAATTTGCAACGTTCTCATATGGTCTGACTCTCCATTTCAATATTCACTTCGCGAATTAGGGTATCTATTGCCATTATTGCACAGCGGATTTAGTCCCTGAATACCTGGTTTTACTCTCCAAATCGCAGGATACCTGAAACTGTTGACTTATCCGTTCGACTCTCAAAGAAAGTTGTAACATACACGAAGGGATTGTTCCTCGATCATCTAAATCGTACATGAAACAAAAGTGGCCGCCTCTGATGCGTGTAACAGTTTGCTTCCCTGAACACGAAGTTATACTCTCGATACGACGGGTTTGCTGTTTCAGAGGTAAGACTTTCGATGATGTGTCTGAATCTATACAAACAGGTAAATTTCTACAATGGTTTGATGCTCTACCTTAATATTCGAACAGTGAATTAAGGTGTCAATTGCCAATCCTGCTCAGCGGATGTTCCCCCGGATTACGATGTTTACCTCTTGGATTCACAGGATAGGTGAAGCTATTGGCTTAGTCTTTTGAATCTCAATGTGGGGGGTAACGTTTTCGAAATGTTTGACCATCGATATTATAATTCATACATGAATGTAAGGTGCCGTCACTGAAATGTATACCAATGTGTTTCCAGTTTCCGCCTGGCAAAATGTCCACTAATTTCTTTCCCTGATCTCGAAGTTATACCCAGGATACAGCGGGTTATTATCTCGAAAGGTAAGGTATCCGGTACGGAGTATGACGTTACAGTAATTGGTAACGTTCTCTAGCGGTTTGGCTCTATTCTTTAATATTCATACCGTGAGGTAAGATTCAATGATACCGTTTGGTAGCAAGTCAAACTCTTTACCGATGGCCTTAACACCCAAGAATCTGACCCTCCGTTTCGAAAGTATAGCAACGTGATTAGGGAAACACATTATGGAACATTTTAGTGATGAGCACCTTAACTTCATGACGAATTGAAAGATCGAAGATCAAACCGTTCGAGAACGTTGTCACCTTCTGTGTAAAACGGTCGGCTAAATCAATAGCTTCACCTAACCAGTGATTCGGAGAGGCAAATCGGGTGTTCCTGCAGAAAATCCGCTGAGGAGTATTGGCAATAGACACCGTAATTCACGGCATGAATATTAAGGTCGAGAGTCAAACAGTTCGAGAACATTACCAATTGGATTAAATTCATTCTTTTTAACGTATACCATACATTCCGAGAACGGAAGCCGCCGTTGCGATTGTCTTAATTTGAGTTCACAGAAACGAACTAGCAGACAATTTCACAAACGGACATCTTAATTTCATGTATCAATAGGAATATCTTGTATCGAACCGTTCGAGAACGTTACCACCTTCTCTAAGAGTTGAACGGCTAAGTTTACAGTTTCACCTGTGCTGTGATTCGGAGAGTCAAATTGGGTATACCGGGAGTCAATCCTCTATACACTATTGGCATTTGACACCTTAGTTAACGGTTAGAATATTAAAATGCACAGTCAACTATTTGTATACCGATCCATATTGGGATAGTGTCAAAAGTTTCACACAAAACCTTACTCTCCCGGACCTTAACCCGATGTATTTAGAATATTCCCTCGTCCGCAGAAGTACAAGTTAGTATACATTGCTATGAAGGGCACCTTGATTTCATGTATGAATGAGGAGATCAAGGGTGAAACCGTTCTTGAACGTTACGGCCTTCGTCTTGAAATCGCATATATAACACAATAGCTTCACCTATCCTGCGGTTCCGAGCGTCATACCGTGTTTTCCGGGTGTAAATACGGTGAACAGTATTAGAAATAGACAACTTAATTCACGGTTTGAATATTATATATAGAGCGTCAAATTGTATGAGAGCGTTACCAATATATATAAAGTCAAAAGTTTTAAGGAAGACCTTACCCTCCGAAAAGATAACCGGCTGTATCGAGAGTATAACTTCAAGTTTAGAAAAGCATGTTACTATACGTTCTAGTGACGAGCACCTCAATTTCTTGAATGAATGACAACATCGAGAGTTGAACCTTTCGAGATCGGTACCGCAGAATTTAAAATCGAACGGATAATATAATAGTTTCACCGATCCTGTGATTCCGAAAGACAAAGCAGGTATTCCTGGAGTAAATGCCCTGTACATTATTGGAAATAAACACATTAATTTAGGGATCGAATATTAAAGCTAGACGTCAAACCGCTGTAGAGCGATACATATTCGTGTAGTGTCAAACTATTTACAGAAACCCTACCTCCACTGTACCAGTTCCGCCGTTTCCAGAGTATAATTTCGTGTTCGGACAAAGGCATTGCTACTCATTTTAGTGACGGACACGATAATTTCATGTTGGAATTATAAGATCGCCCGTGAAACCGTTCCAAAGTGTTATCATGTTTGTTGCGTGCGGCACCGCTAAGGCAATAGCATCATGTATCGTCTGATTGCGAAAGTCCAACAACACATTCCTGGAGTTAATTCGTTGAACAATGTTGCCAAATACAGCTTAGTTCACGGTTCGAATTTTAATTAAGGGCGTAAAACCGTTGTAGCACGTTACCTATTCGTATTGAGTCAACCATTTTAACGAAGACCTTACCCACCGAAAAAATTAACCCGGTATCAAGAGTATAATTTCGTGTACAGGGAAAGAAATTAGGATTCATTTCAGAGACGTGCACCTTAATTTCATGCACGAATTAGAAGGGCGACGGAAAAATCGATCCACAACTTTTCCACCTTCTTTTATAGCCAAATTTCTAGATCAATAGCTACACATATCATGTTATTCCGAAGGTCAAACATGGTATTCCGGGAGTCAAACCGGCGTAAATATCTGGCATCGGACATCTTAATTCACGGTATGAATATTAAGGTAGAGCGGCAATCCTTTGTAAAACTTCACCTATAGGTGTAGAGGAAAACTATATGCAGAAAGCCTTACCTACCGCGAAACATACGCGCCGTATCGAGAGTATGACTTTATGCTCGGAGAAACATATCAGTTTACATTTTGGCGATGGGAACCTTAACTCCTTGCGCAGAATAGATCGAGGGTCAAACCGTTCGACAAAGTTACCTCCTTCTTTGTAAAATCGCATATATAACACAATTGCTTCACCTACCCTGTGCTTACGAGAGTCACACTAGATATACCAGAAGTATATCCGCTGCAGATTATTGGCAGTGGACACCTTAATTCACGGATTCAATATTAATGTAGTGCGCGAAACTGCATGAGAGCGTTATCAATTGCTGTAAAGTCAAACGTTCTACCGTAGGCCGTACATACAGCGAGCCCCATCCGCTTCATGAAGAGTATAACTTCGGGTTCAGAGAAAGAAATTAGTATTAATTTCAATGACAGGCACCTCAACTTCATGTATAAATCAGAAGAGCGGTGGTGAAACCGTTCGAGATCGTTGCAACCTTCTGCGAGAGTCGAACGGCTGAGTCTGTAGCTTCGCGTATCCTGCAATTCCGATAGTC
Source organism: Lasioglossum baleicum (assembly GCF_051020765.1). Classification (NCBI taxonomy): domain Eukaryota; kingdom Metazoa; phylum Arthropoda; class Insecta; order Hymenoptera; family Halictidae; genus Lasioglossum; species Lasioglossum baleicum. Next base: position 792 of record NW_027469499.1, on the reverse strand, counting down.
AAACCAGGCATTCCGAGACTCAACAAACTGTACACTATTGGCAATACACATCTTTATTCACGGTATGAATGTTAAGGTAGAACGTCAAACATGTGTAGAACTATACCCATTGCCATAGAGTCAAACTTTATGCGAAAGGCCATACCTGCGGCGAAACAAACACGCCGCATCGAGAATATAACTTTCTGCTCAGGAAAACACATTACTTTGCATTTTCATGACATGCACGTTAATGTCAGGTACAAATAAGGAGATCGAGAGTAAGGCCATTCAACATCGATACCACCATTATTGCGAGTCGAGTAGCTAAGTCAATAGGTTCATCTATCCTGTGATACCGAGAATCCCACAATGTATTTCTGGAGAAATGAAGCAGAACAGTTTTGCAATAGATGCCATAATTCACGGTAAGAATATTGAAGTAGGGGGTTATGCCGACAGGAGACCGTTACCAATTCCGATAAAGTCATTCCTTCCACCGAATACCGTACAGTACGAGAATATATCACGCTTTAGATACTGCTGTGCTTAATGTTCACGGAAACAGATTAGTACACATTTTAGCTGGCGGATATGTAAATTTCATGTATAAATTGCAAAATCGTCAGTCAAACCGTTCGAGAACATTATCCCCTTCTTTAGGAGTCGAACGTGTATGTCAATAGCTTTATCTATCCTGTGATTTCGAAGTCAAACTCGGTATTCCTGGATTTAATCGACGGAAAAGTATTGGCAAGACACAATCTACTTCCCGGTATAAATTTTATAGTACAGTGTCGCAGAGCTGTGCAT